>NC_068435.1:3360621-3660621 GCF_023373465.1 Oncorhynchus keta | reverse complement strand
GTGGAAGGACGAGGCTGGGTGGAAGGACGAGGCTGGGTGGAAGGACGAGGCTGGGTGGAAGGACGAGGCTGGGTGGAAGGACGAGGCTGGGTGGAAGGACGAGGCTGGGTGGAAGGACGAGGCTGGGTGGAAGGACGAGGCTGGGTGGAAGGACGAGGCTGGGGTTGGGTGGAAAGGACGAGGCTGGGGTTGGGTAACGGTGGAAGGACGGGGCTGGTTAACGGTGGAAGGACGGGGCTGGTGTTCTGTCGGTGGTGAAGGATCAGACCACAATGCATTTCTCATCCCAAGACTCCCAACCAATCCCCTCGGGTGGCCAATGAGAGGCCAGAGACAGTTTGTTATGCTTCCTGTTAGAATGTTCTGGTAAAGCATTGGAAACCGGTTTTAAACAGAAGGGTGGTTCTCAGAAGACTTGAAGCCATATAAAGCTTGGTTGATCTCCACGGTTCAGGATCTTTGACCTATTAAGTCTAACGGTAAAATCAGAAAACACCCACACCACCTCTCTTAGAGACATGGTGCCTTCGACTAAGTGGTCCAACTGCTTAGCAGTTCTCGTGAGACAGACAATCTTGGTGTTGGATCTCTGGATGAGCTATTGAGCCAATTGCAGCTCTGCCTAAACTAAATAACAAGCAAAACGAAAACTGTAGTCCATCAATGTCAGGAAATAAAGCATTTGGTGATCATTGGCTAAAAGCCAGGCTGAAAACGACAGGTAAGTTCCTTCGTTCCTTCCACTGTAAAGAGTTGCGACTGCTGGAACTGAGCACCAGGATGCAAATTAAACAGAGTCACCAGATCCTCTCGCTCTACCCCCTCTCCATCCACTCATCTCAGAGTTTTTAATCTTTCCAGCCCACCGGACCGTGTGAAGTCCCTGTCGGCAGAGACAACAGTGTACTCTCATCAGGCAGAGCTTGGAACACCTCCTACATGGGATCCTCAAAGCGCCCATGCTACAACATGGCCTTCGGAGACTACGTTTCCCAGAGTGCAGTGCTTCTGCTTTGTCCTCGAGGTTGGCTAGCTCCCACAGCAAAGACAGTGTACAGTATGAAGATCGACAGGAACTGCTTCTCCAATAGAAATCCTCGATCACACTTGTAGGCGTTGTCATGGCGACTTGGCTAGCTAAATTCACATATGTAGAAACACGACATTGTTTCTAATGGTCGTGAAAAAAGCAAAGGCACTCCAATATATACAGTTGTGTTTTGAGGAATTTTTTTTTAATTTCATGTGATCAGGGTGGACATGATGCATAGGTGGACTGGAGAGGCCCTAGCTGTCTGTTGAAGGGATAGCAACATCAGCTAGCTGGTAACCATCCCCACAGCTGTCTGTCTGTTGAAGGGATAGCAACATCAGCTAGCTGGTAACCATCCCCACAGCTGTCTGTTGAAGGGATAGCAACATCAGCTAGCTGGTAACCATCCCCACAGCTGTCTGTTGAAGGGATAGCAACATCAGCTAGCTGGTAACCATCCCCTCAGCTGTCTGTTGAAGGGATAGCAACATCAGCTAGCTGGTAACCATCCCCACAGCTGTCTGTTGAAGGGATAGCAACATCAGCTAGCTGGTAACCATCCCCACAGCTGTCTGTCTGTTGAAGGGATAGCAACATCAGCTAGCTGGTAACCATCCCCACAGCTGTCTGTTGAAGGGATGGCAACATCAGCTAGCTGGTAACCATCCCCACAGCTGTCTGTCTGTTGAAGGGATAGCAACATCAGCTAGCAGGTAACCATCCCCTCAGCTGTCTGTTGAAGGGATAGCAACATCAGCTAGCTGGTAACCATCCCCACAGCTGTCTGTCTGTTGAAGGGATAGCAACATCAGCTAGCTGGTAACCATCCCCTCAGCTGTCTGTTGAAGGGATAGCAACATCAGCTAGCTGGTAACCATCCCCACAGCTGTCTGTTGAAGGGATAGCAACATCAGCTAGCTGGTAACCATCCCCACAGCTGTCTGTTGAAGGGATAGCAACATCAGCTAGCTGGTAACCATCCCCTCAGCTGTCTGTTGAAGGGATAGCAACATCAGCTAGCTGGTAACCATCCCCACAGCTGTCTGTTGAAGGGATAGCAACATCAGCTAGCTGGTAACCATCCCCACAGCTGTCTGTTGAAGGGATGGCAACATCAGCTAGCTGGTAACCATCCCCTCAGCTGTCTGTTGAAGGGATAGCAACATCAGCTAGCTGGTAACCATCCCCACAGCTGTCTGTTGAAGGGATAGCAACATCAGCTAGCTGGTAACCATCCCCTCAGCTGTCTGTTGAAGGGATAGCAACATCAGCTAGCTGGTAACCATCCCCTCAGCTGTCTGTTGAAGGGATAGCAACATCAGCTAGCTGGTAACCATCCCCACAGCTGTCTGTTGAAGGGATAGCAACATCAGCTAGCTGGTAACCATCCCCACAGCTGTCTGTTGAAGGGATAGCAACATCAGCTAGCTGGTAACCATCCCCTCAGCTGTCTGTTGAAGGGATAGCAACATCAGCTAGCTGGTAACCATCCCCACAGCTGTCTGTCTGTTGAAGGGATAGCAACATCAGCTAGCTGGTAACCATCCCCTCAGCTGTCTGTTGAAGGGATAGCAACATCAGCTAGCTGGTAACCATCCCCACAGCTGTCTGTTGAAGGGATAGCAACATCAGCTAGCTGGTAACCATCCCCTCAGCTGTCTGTTGAAGGGATAGCAACATCAGCTAGCTGGTAACCATCCCCACAGCTGTCTGTTGAAGGGATAGCAACATCAGCTAGCTGGTAACCATCCCCTCAGCTGTCTGTTGAAGGGATAGCAACATCAGCTAGCTGGTAACCATCCCCACAGCTGTCTGTCTGTTGAAGGGATAGCAACATCAGCTAGCTGGTAACCATCCCCACAGCTGTCTGTTGAAGGGATAGCAACATCAGCTAGCTGGTAACCATCCCCTCAGCTGTCTGTTGAAGGGATAGCAACATCAGCTAGCTGGTAACCATCCCCTCAGCTGTCTGTTGAAGGGATAGCAACATCAGCTAGCTGGTAACCATCCCCACAGCTGTCTGTCTGTTGAAGGGATAGCAACATCAGCTAGCTGGTAACCATCCCCACAGCTGTCTGTTGAAGGGATGGCAACATCAGCTAGCTGGTAACCATCCCCTCAGCTGTCTGTTGAAGGGATAGCAACATCAGCTAGCTGGTAACCATCCCCTCAGCTGTCTGTTGAAGGGATAGCAACATCAGCTAGCTGGTAACCATCCCCACAGCTGTCTGTTGAAGGGATAGCAACATCAGCTAGCTGGTAACCATCCCCACAGCTGTCTGTTGAAGGGATAGCAACATCAGCTAGCTGGTAACCATCCCCACAGCTGTCTGTTGAAGGGATAGCAACATCAGCTAGCTGGTAACCATCCCCTCAGCTGTCTGTTGAAGGGATAGCAACATCAGCTAGCTGGTAACCATCCCCACAGCTGTCTGTCTGTTGAAGGGATAGCAACATCAGCTAGCTGGTAACCATCCCCTCAGCTGTCTGTTGAAGGGATAGCAACATCAGCTAGCTGGTAACCATCCCCACAGCTGTCTGTTGAAGGGATAGCAACATCAGCTAGCTGGTAACCATCCCCACAGCTGTCTGTTGAAGGGATAGCAACATCAGCTAGCTGGTAACCATCCCCACAGCTGTCTGTTGAAGGGATAGCAACATCAGCTAGCTGGTAACCATCCCCTCAGCTGTCTGTTGAAGGGATAGCAACATCAGCTAGCTGGTAACCATCCCCACAGCTGTCTGTCTGTTGAAGGGATAGCAACATCAGCTAGCTGGTAACCATCCCCTCAGCTGTCTGTTGAAGGGATAGCAACATCAGCTAGCTGGTAACCATCCCCACAGCTGTCTGTTGAAGGGATAGCAACATCAGCTAGCTGGTAACCATCCCCACAGCTGTCTGTTGAAGGGATAGCAACATCAGCTAGCTGGTAACCATCCCCACAGCTGTCTGTCTGTTGAAGGGATAGCAACATCAGCTAGCTGGTAACCATCCCCACAGCTGTCTGTTGAAGGGATAGCAACATCAGCTAGCTGGTAACCATCCCCACAGCTGTCTGTTGAAGGGATAGCAACATCAGCTAGCTGGTAACCATCCCCTCAGCTGTCTGTTGAAGGGATAGCAACATCAGCTAGCTGGTAACCATCCCCACAGCTGTCTGTTGAAGGGATAGCAACATCAGCTAGCAGGTAACCATCCCCACAGCTGTCTGTTGAAGGGATAGCAACATCAGCTAGCTGGTAACCATCTCCACAGCTGTCTGTTGAAGGGATAGCAACATCAGCTAGCAGGTAACCATCCCCACAGCTGTCTGTTGAAGGGATAGCAACATCAGCTAGCTGGTAACCATCCCCACAGCTGTCTGTCTGTTGAAGGGATAGCAACATCAGCTAGCTGGTAACCATCCCCACAGCTGTCTGTTGAAGGGATAGCAACATCAGCTAGCTGGTAACCATCCCCACAGCTGTCTGTTGAAGGGATAGCAACATCAGCTAGCTGGTAACCATCCCCACAGCTGTCTGTTGAAGGGATAGCAACATCAGCTAGCTGGCAACCATCCCCACAGCTGTCTGTTGAAGGGATAGCAACATCAGCTAGCTGGTAACCATCCCCACAGCTGTCTGTTGAAGGGATAGCAACATCAGCTAGCTGGTAACCATCCCCACAGCTGTCTGTTGAAGGGATAGCAACATCAGCTAGCTGGTAACCATCCCCTCAGCTGTCTGTTGAAGGGATAGCAACATCAGCTAGCTGGTAACCATCCCCACAGCTGTCTGTTGAAGGGATAGCAACATCAGCTAGCAGGTAACCATCCCCACAGCTGTCTGTTGAAGGGATAGCAACATCAGCTAGCTGGTAACCATCCCCACAGCTGTCTGTTGAAGGGATAGCAACATCAGCTAGCTGGTAACCATCCCCACAGCTGTCTGTTGAAGGGATAGCAACATCAGCTAGCAGGTAACCATCCCCTCAGCTGTCTGTTGAAGGGATAGCAACATCAGCTAGCTGGCAACCATCCCCTCAGCTGTCTGTTTAAGGGATAGCAACATCAGCTAGCTGGTAACCATCCCCACAGCTGTCTGTTGAAGGGATAGCAACATCAGCTAGCTGGTAACCATCCCCACAGCTGTCTGTTGAAGGGATAGCAACATCAGCTAGCTGGTAACCATCCCCACAGCTGTCTGTTGAAGGGATAGCAACATCAGCTAGCTGGTAACCATCCCCACAGCTGTCTGTTGAAGGGATAGCAACATCAGCTAGCTGGTAACCATCCCCACAGCTGTCTGTCTGTTGAAGGGATAGCAACATCAGCTAGCTGGTAACCATCCCCACAGCTGTCTGTTGAAGGGATAGCAACATCAGCTAGCTGGTAACCATCCCCACAGCTGTCTGTCTGTTGAAGGGATAGCAACATCAGCTAGCTGGTAACCATCCCCACAGCTGTCTGTTGAAGGGATAGCAACATCAGCTAGCTGGTAACCATCCCCACAGCTGTCTGTCTGTTGAAGGGATAGCAACATCAGCTAGCTGGTAACCATCCCCACAGCTGTCTGTTGAAGGGATAGCAACATCAGCTAGCTGGTAACCATCCCCACAGCTGTCTGTTGAAGGGATAGCAACATCAGCTAGCAGGTAACCATCCCCACAGCTGTCTGTTGAAGGGATAGCAACATCAGCTAGCTGGTAACCATCCCCACAGCTGTCTGTTGAAGGGATAGCAACATCAGCTAGCAGGTAACCATCCCCACAGCTGTCTGTTGAAGGGATAGCAACATCAGCTAGCTGGTAACCATCCCCACAGCTGTCTGTCTGTTGAAGGGATAGCAACATCAGCTAGCTGGTAACCATCCCCACAGCTGTCTGTTGAAGGGATAGCAACATCAGCTAGCTGGTAACCATCCCCACAGCTGTCTGTTGAAGGGATAGCAACATCAGCTAGCTGGTAACCATCCCCACAGCTGTCTGTTGAAGGGATAGCAACATCAGCTAGCTGGTAACCATCCCCACAGCTGTCTGTTGAAGGGATAGCAACATCAGCTAGCTGGTAACCATCCCCACAGCTGTCTGTTGAAGGGATAGCAACATCAGCTAGCTGGTAACCATCCCCACAGCTGTCTGTTGAAGGGATAGCAACATCAGCTAGCTGGTAACCATCCCCCCAGCTGTCTGTTGAAGGGATAGCAACATCAGCTAGCTGGTAACCATCCCCACAGCTGTCTGTCTGTTGAAGGGATAGCAACATCAGCTAGCTGGTAACCATCTCCACAGCTGTCTGTCTGTTGAAGGGATAGCAACATCAGCTAGCTGGTAACCATCTCCACAGCTGTCTGTTGAAGGGATAGCAACATCAGCTAGCTGGTAACCATCCCCACAGCTGTCTGTTGAAGGGATAGCAACATCAGCTAGCTGGTAACCATCTCCACAGCTGTCTGTTGAAGGGATAGCAACATCAGCTAGCTGGTAACCATCCCCACAGCTGTCTGTTGAAGGGATAGCAACATCAGCTAGCTGGTAACCATCCCCACAGCTGTCTGTTGAAGGGATAGCAACATCAGCTAGCAGGTAACCATCCCCACAGCTGTCTGTTGAAGGGATAGCAACATCAGCTAGCTGGTAACCATCCCCACAGCTGTCTGTTGAAGGGATAGCAACATCAGCTAGCTGGTAACCATCCCCACAGCTGTCTGTTGAAGGGATAGCAACATCAGCTAGCAGGTAACCATCCCCACAGCTGTCTGTTGAAGGGATAGCAACATCAGCTAGCTGGTAACCATCCCCACAGCTGTCTGTTGAAGGGATAGCAACATCAGCTAGCTGGTAACCATCCCCACAGCTGTCTGTTGAAGGGATAGCAACATCAGCTAGCTGGTAACCATCCCCACAGCTGTCTGTTGAAGGGATAGCAACATCAGCTAGCTGGCAACCATCCCCTCAGCTGTCTGTTTAAGGGATAGCAACATCAGCTAGCTGGTAACCATCCCCACAGCTGTCTGTTGAAGGGATAGCAACATCAGCTAGCTGGTAACCATCCCCACAGCTGTCTGTTGAAGGGATAGCAACATCAGCTAGCTGGTAACCATCCCCACAGCTGTCTGTTGAAGGGATAGCAACATCAGCTAGCTGGTAACCATCCCCACAGCTGTCTGTTGAAGGGATAGCAACATCAGCTAGCTGGTAACCATCCCCACAGCTGTCTGTCTGTTGAAGGGATAGCAACATCAGCTAGCTGGTAACCATCCCCACAGCTGTCTGTTGAAGGGATAGCAACATCAGCTAGCTGGTAACCATCCCCTCAGCTGTCTGTTGAAGGGATAGCAACATCAGCTAGCTGGTAACCATCCCCACAGCTGTCTGTCTGTTGAAGGGATAGCAACATCAGCTAGCTGGTAACCATCCCCTCAGCTGTCTGTTGAAGGGATAGCAACATCAGCTAGCTGGTAACCATCCCCTCAGCTGTCTGTTGAAGGGATAGCAACATCAGCTAGCTGGTAACCATCCCCTCAGCTGTCTGTTGAAGGGATGGCAACATCAGCTAGCTGGTAACCATCCCCACAGCTGTCTGTTGAAGGGATAGCAACATCAGCTAGCTGGTAACCATCCCCACAGCTGTCTGTTGAAGGGATGGCAACATCAGCTAGCTGGTAACCATCCCCACAGCTGTCTGTCTGTTGAAGGGATAGCAACATCAGCTAGCAGGTAACCATCCCCACAGCTGTCTGTTGAAGGGATAGCAACATCAGCTAGCTGGTAACCATCCCCACAGCTGTCTGTTGAAGGGATAGCAACATCAGCTAGCTGGTAACCATCCCCACAGCTGTCTGTTGAAGGGATAGCAACATCAGCTAGCTGGTAACCATCCCCACAGCTGTCTGTTGAAGGGATAGCAACATCAGCTAGCTGGTAACCATCCCCTCAGCTGTCTGTTGAAGGGATGGCAACATCAGCTAGCTGGTAACCATCCCCTCAGCTGTCTGTTGAAGGGATAGCAACATCAGCTAGCTGGTAACCATCCCCACAGCTGTCTGTTGAAGGGATAGCAACATCAGCTAGCTGGTAACCATCCCCTCAGCTGTCTGTTGAAGGGATAGCAACATCAGCTAGCTGGTAACCATCCCCACAGCTGTCTGTCTGTTGAAGGGATAGCAACATCAGCTAGCTGGTAACCATCCCCTCAGCTGTCTGTTGAAGGGATGGCAACATCAGCTAGCTGGTAACCATCCCCTCAGCTGTCTGTTGAAGGGATGGCAACATCAGCTAGCTGGTAACCATCCCCACAGCTGTCTGTTGAAGGGATAGCAACATCAGCTAGCTGGTAACCATCCCCACAGCTGTCTGTTTAAGGGATGGCAACATCAGCTAGCTGGTAACCATCCCCACAGCTGTCTGTCTGTTGAAGGGATAGCAACATCAACTAGCTGGCAACCATCCCCTCAGCTGTCTGTTGAAGGGATAGCAACATCAGCTAGCTGGCAACCATCCCCACAGCTGTCTGTTGAAGGGATAGCAACATCAGCTAGCTGGTAACCATCCCCACAGCTGTCTGTTGAAGGGATAGCAACATCAGCTAGCTGGTAACCATCCCCACAGCTGTCTGTTGAAGGGATAGCAACATCAGCTAGCTGGTAACCATCCCCACAGCTGTCTGTTGAAGGGATAGCAACATCAGCTAGCTGGTAACCATCCCCACAGCTGTCTGTTGAAGGGATAGCAACATCAGCTAGCTGGTAACCATCCCCACAGCTGTCTGTTGAAGGGATAGCAACATCAGCTAGCTGGTAACCATCCCCACAGCTGTCTGTTTAAGGGATGGCAACATCAGCTAGCTGGTAACCATCCCCACAGCTGTCTGTCTGTTGAAGGGATAGCAACATCAACTAGCTGGCAACCATCCCCTCAGCTGTCTGTTGAAGGGATAGCAACATCAGCTAGCTGGTAACCATCCCCACAGCTGTCTGTTGAAGGGATAGCAACATCAGCTAGCTGGTAACCATCCCCACAGCTGTCTGTTTAAGGGATAGCAACATCAGCTAGCTGGTAACCATCCCCACAGCTGTCTGTTGAAGGGATGGCAACATCAGCTAGCTGGTAACCATCCCCTCAGCTGTCTGTTGAAGGGATAGCAACATCAGCTAGCTGGTAACCATCCCCTCAGCTGTCTGTTGAAGGGATGGCAACATCAGCTAGCTGGTAACCATCCCCACAGCTGTCTGTTGAAGGGATAGCAACATCAGCTAGCTGGTAACCATCCCCTCAGCTGTCTGTTGAAGGGATGGCAACATCAGCTAGCTGGTAACCATCCCCACAGCTGTCTGTTGAAGGGATAGCAACATCAGCTAGCTGGTAACCATCCCCTCAGCTGTCTGTTGAAGGGATAGCAACATCAGCTAGCTGGTAACCATCCCCTCAGCTGTCTGTTGAAGGGATGGCAACATCAGCTAGCTGGTAACCATCCCCTCAGCTGTCTGTTGAAGGGATGGCAACATCAGCTAGCTGGTAACCATCCCCACAGCTGTCTGTTGAAGGGATAGCAACATCAGCTAGCTGGTAACCATCCCCACAGCTGTCTGTTGAAGGGATGGCAACATCAGCTAGCTGGTAACCATCCCCACAGCTGTCTGTCTGTTGAAGGGATAGCAACATCAGCTAGCTGGTAACCATCCCCTCAGCTGTCTGTTGAAGGGATGGCAACATCAGCTAGCTGGTAACCATCCCCTCAGCTGTCTGTTGAAGGGATGGCAACATCAGCTAGCTGGTAACCATCCCCACAGCTGTCTGTTGAAGGGATAGCAACATCAGCTAGCTGGTAACCATCCCCACAGCTGTCTGTTGAAGGGATGGCAACATCAGCTAGCTGGTAACCATCCCCACAGCTGTCTGTCTGTTGAAGGGATAGCAACATCAGCTAGCTGGTAACCATCCCCTCAGCTGTCTGTTGAAGGGATGGCAACATCAGCTAGCTGGTAACCATCCCCACAGCTGTCTGTTGAAGGGATAGCAACATCAGCTAGCTGGTAACCATCCCCACAGCTGTCTGTTGAAGGGATAGCAACATCAGCTAGCTGGTAACCATCCCCACAGCTGTCTGTTGAAGGGATAGCAACATCAGCTAGCTGGCAACCATCCCCACAGCTGTCTGTTGAAGGGATAGCAACATCAGCTAGCTGGTAACCATCCCCACAGCTGTCTGTTGAAGGGATAGCAACATCAGCTAGCTGGTAACCATCCCCACAGCTGTCTGTTGAAGGGATAGCAACATCAGCTAGCTGGTAACCATCCCCACAGCTGTCTGTTGAAGGGATGGCAACATCAGCTAGCTGGTAACCATCCCCACAGCTGTCTGTCTGTTGAAGGGATAGCAACATCAGCTAGCTGGTAACCATCCCCTCAGCTGTCTGTTGAAGGGATGGCAACATCAGCTAGCTGGTAACCATCCCCACAGCTGTCTGTTGAAGGGATAGCAACATCAGCTAGCTGGTAACCATCCCCACAGCTGTCTGTTTAAGGGATAGCAACATCAGCTAGCTGGTAACCATCCCCACAGCTGTCTGTTGAAGGGATGGCAACATCAGCTAGCTGGTAACCATCCCCTCAGCTGTCTGTTGAAGGGATAGCAACATCAGCTAGCTGGTAACCATCCCCTCAGCTGTCTGTTGAAGGGATGGCAACATCAGCTAGCTGGTAACCATCCCCACAGCTGTCTGTTGAAGGGATGGCAACATCAGCTAGCTGGTAACCATCCCCTCAGCTGTCTGTTGAAGGGATAGCAACATCAGCTAGCTGGTAACCATCCCCACAGCTGTCTGTTGAAGGGATAGCAACATCAGCTAGCTGGTAACCATCCCCTCAGCTGTCTGTTGAAGGGATAGCAACATCAGCTAGCTGGTAACCATCCCCACAGCTGTCTGTTGAAGGGATAGCAACATCAGCTAGCTGGTAACCATCCCCACAGCTGTCTGTTGAAGGGATAGCAACATCAGCTAGCTGGTAACCATCCCCACAGCTGTCTGTTGAAGGGATAGCAACATCAGCTAGCAGGTAACCATCCCCACAGCTGTCTGTCTGTTGAAGGGATAGCAACATCAGCTTGCTGCCCCTCACAGCCTCTCTCTGAAAAACAGGAGAGGCAAGATGGGAGGGAAAAATAGAGGATGAGAACGAGAGAGAGAGAGAGAGAACTAGGAGATCGGCATCTGGGGTGTTGGTCCGTTGCTAAGCGGTGCATCCGTCTCCTAGGAGAGGATTTCCAGGATGTAGAAGACCAGCTCCATGACGACAGGTCCCTCGCTGAGTTGACACGCCCCTCTGTGGATGACAGGGATCAGAGTACTGTCCAGGTCCCTCAGGTAATGGGAGAGGAGAGGCTGGCCATTACTTCCTGCTAGGTAACCCACCTGGGAGAAAAGAGAACAGGGAAGGGACGTTGTTATCCTTTATCTAACCAGGTACCGGTGGGAGTAGGGCCTGTTATTTCCCACGGTGGGGGGCCTTGAGGAGGGGGTGCCTTGGGGAGGGGGCCTTGAGGAGGGGGGCGTGCCTTGGAGGGGGCCTTGAGGAGGGGGTGGGCCTTGAGGGGGCCTTGGAGGGGGCTGTTATTTCCCGCGGTGGGGGAGGTGTGGGTGCCTTGAGGAGGGGGGCATGTTATTTCCCGTGGTGGGGGTGGTGTGGGTGCCTTGAGGAGGGGGGCATGTTATTTCCCGTGGTGGGGGTGGTGTGGGTGCCTTGAGGAGGGGGGCATGTTATTTCCCGTGGTGGGGGTGGTCTTTAGGGAAGAAAAAAAAACAGGCTAGTGTGTTTGAAATTCCAGCGCCAATTTCTGGTCGATGTCTGCCCCTGCGCATTTCTGATTTGCGATTTTGATTCATTTCTGGTGTGGCCAGGAAGTGATGAACCGAGTCCGTACCTGGTCAGACTCGAGGGTGACCCGTAGGCCCAGCTTAGCCATGCCTTCCTCCTTCAGCAGTTTGAGGTGTGGGCAGAGCGCCACGCAGAATGCCCTCGCCACGTTCTCCGTCAGGCGACTGTGGTCAGCAGGGTCACTCAGACCGTTGGGCTGGTCCTCACTCTGTAGGAAAAACACCTAAAAAAGGAGTAAATATTGTTTATTATTCACATCGTTTTATTACACGCTGCAGATTGTCTTGAGCGGAAACTTGAGGTCGTATTCACACCGTAGTAAAACAAGATCAGGCAGTGCCTCCCTGTTTCAAAATGTTTGTCTGGCTTTGTGTTTACTGAACCTAGTTGTTGCTTAGGAGGGTGACATCGCATACCTCTGTCCAGCGGATGACCTTCCCATTAGCCTTGAACTCTGAACCCTGGAAGATTTTCACACTGGTGATGAACTCCATAGACTTCCCATCAATAGGACTAATTACCCTGGGGGGGGGGGGAGTTTTAGATAAGACACTTACTTTAAAAAAAAGTCTTCTAAACATCTTTAGTTGGATATTAAGGTAGGGAACACTACGACATCACATTAGAGAAACTAGACTATAGAGATTCCCCAGTCCCCTTCCTCACCCTTTATTGAAAAAGTTGTGATCGTCATCTATCCACTGTATGTGAACGTGTTCCTGGCTGTACTCCTGGTCTGCCCAGCCACAGGTGATACTGAAGTCCTTCATGTCCCTGAGGGCTTGCCGTAGAGCATCCATGGTCTCTGCTGTGATCTGCACCATCACACCATCTACAGGTGAACAACAGACACAATAATGGAAAGTATTCAGACCTTTTCCTACATGTTGTTATGTTACAGCTTTATTCTAACATGGATTTAATTGTTTTTTCCCCCTCAATCTACACACACTATACCCCATAATGACCTCACAATACCCCATAATGACCTCACAATACCCCATAATGACCTCACAATACCCCATAATGACATCACAATACCCCATAATGACCTCACAATACCCCATAATGACCTCACAATACCCCATAATGACCTCACAATACCCCATAATGACCTCACAATACCCCATAATGACCTCACAATACCCCATAATGACCTCACAATACCCCATAATGACCTCACAATACCCCATAATGACCTCACAATACCCCATAATGACCTCACAATACCCCATAATGACCTCACAATACCCCATAATGACCTCACAATACCCCATAATGACATCACAATACCCCATAATGACATCACAATACCCCATAATGACAAAGCATTTTTGTCATTACATTTTTGCTAATTTATACCAAATTAAACACTGAAATATCACATTTACGTAAGTATTCAGACCCTTTACTCAGTACTTTGTTGAAGCAGATTTGGCAGCGATTATAGCCTCCATGAAGTCTTCTTGGGTATGACGCTACAAGCTTGGTACACATGTATTTGGGGAGTTTCTCCCATTCTTCTGATTGGCTCTGCTTTATGTAACTCATGGGACATTACGTCATCCCCAATTCTAAGGTCAGAGCTCGAATGGTTTTCCCCTTGGCTTCTCCCATAGAGTTCTATTAGAAGTGCCCATCCAAGAAGGCTCAAGGTCATTGGCCACAGATAGAATGACATCACATATCTACAGTAGCTTTGATTGGACTGACTTTCAACTTTCACTTTCTTAGCTAGCAGTCATAATCAGTTGTCGACAATCTACTGGCAAATCCTTTTTCATCCTTCTCACAAGAAGAGAATTTATAGATAAAAAGGTATCGGTGCTCATCGGCCATCGTACATAAAGATGACGCAAATTCAACAACGAGTCGTTTGGAATGGAATCAGTGGCTCACTGCGAGCGTTGCTAAGAAACCGCTAACGTTAGCCTGCTATTCAGTGGACTGGCTGTGTGTTTTGGTTCCAAGTTCCCGCCATAAATCCAGCGAATGGCAGACTTGGATCAAAGTTTGGAAGACAAAATTTGCCAACAAAGGACCGCTGCACCACCTTAACACAATGAGTCCAAAAATGTCTTGTATGCTGCTGCATAAATGATATTCCAGGGAGATAGCATTACTTCCTTAGCTACGGCATTACTTCCTTAGCTACGGCATTACTTCCTTAGCTCCGGCATTACTTCCTTAGCTCCAGTATACATAAGTGTTTGTTGTGTAGTAAGCTGTTAGTAGCCCGTGTGCCTCACCCTAATCATTTGGTGTATTTTCACCAACGCGGTATTGTAAACACAGGGTTCGTGGCCCGGCTCGTTTGGCTACTTGCGTTCCTACAGCTTTAACTACTGATAGTAGTGGTGGTGCTTGGTTTGCAGGTGCACATTCAGAACACACAACGTTCTATAATAGAATTGTGTTATTTGACGGGTCCCTTTTTGACACAAATGTGCCTCACCTTAATAAATGTAAATCTATTTTCAGGGCCCTGCCCGTCCAGAGTTTGAAAAAAAAAAAAAAACTAATCTAACACACCGTGTGTGTGCTCTGACATTAGTCAATAAAAAGGTCCTTATTTCCCCATGACGGGATATTGAAAATGCAGTCTCTAATTTGGAGATGTTGTAAGGATGTTGTACCCTCCACAATGCTGGTCTTGGCCAGGTATCCAGAAGATGCCTTCAGAGAACCACTGAACACAAAGAAGCAGGCGCCAGTCACTGGAAGAAAAAACATTAAATATTGATATTGATTTCATCCATGGTTTTGTTAGTCCAGTTGATAAACTATGACTTGACTCCCCATGGCGTGTGTGTGTGTGTGTGTGTGTGTGTACGTACCTTTGCGTGGTTGGTGGTGGATACTGATGGCCTGTGTCTGGTAGTTTCCGTCGTCGTTCTGAATACACACCAGGTGGGAGTCGGCCAGTTCGTTAAAACACGCCCCCATGGCCAGGACGTGTTCATTGGACTTGTTCATCGCCTTCATCAGCTGCAGGGAATATAAAGACTGTATAGTCTGGCAATAGTCTGTTCAGTCTGGTAGAGTTAGATTAGAGGGGAGTTCGATGACGAGCGTTTTCAAGTGACACGTTAACAACTATAGGATTGGGAAACGGCCGGGGAGATTTAACGATGCTCACTACAAAAGTTTAACGATTAATGAACTAGCCTTAAGTTGCTTTGGGGAAACCGGTGTCTGAAGAGTTGTGGTCTGGGGGCCGCTAGTTGTGGTCAGGGGGCCGCTAGTTGGGGTCAGGGGGCCGCTAGTTGGGGTCAGGGGGCCGCTAGTTGGGGTCAGGGGCCGCTAGTTGGGGTCAGGGGGCCGCTAGTTGGGGTCAGGGGGCCGCTAGTTGGGGTCAGGGGGCCGCTAGTTGGGGTCAGGGGGCCGCTAGTTGTGGTCAGGGGCCGCTAGTTGGGGCCGCTAGTTGGGGCCGCTAGTTGGGGCCGCTAGTTGGGGCCGCTAGTTGGGGCCGCTAGTTGGGGCCGCTAGTTGGGGCCGCTAGTTGGGGCCGCTAGTTGGGGCCGCTAGTTGGGGGCTAGTTGGGGCCGCTAGTTGGGGTCAGGGGCCGCTAGTTGTGGTCAGGGGGCCGCTAGTTGTGGTCAGGGGCCGCTAGTTGTGGTCAGGGGGCCGCTAGTTGTGGTCAGGGGGCCGCTAGTTGGGGTCAGGGGGCCGCTAGTTGGGGTCAGGGGGCCGCTAGTTGGGGTCAGGGGGCCGCTAGTTGGGGTCAGGGGGCCGCTAGTTGGGGTCAGGGGGCCGCTAGTTGTGGTCAGGGGCCGCTAGTTGTGGTCAGGGGGCCGCTAGTTGGGGCCGCTAGTTGGGGCCGCTAGTTGGGGCCGCTAGTTGGGGCCGCTAGTTGTGGTCAGGGGCCGCTAGTTGGGGTCAGGGGCCGCTAGTTGGGGTCAGGGGCCGCTAGTTGGGGTCAGGGGGCCGCTAGTTGGGGTCAGGGGGCCGCTAGTTGTGGTCAGGGGGCCGCTAGTTGTGGTCAGGGGGCCGCTAGTTGTGGTCAGGGGGCCGCTAGTTGTGGTCAGGGGGCCGCTAGTTGTGGTCAGGGGGCCGCTAGTTGTGGTCAGGGGGCCGCTAGTTGTGGTCACCCTTCCACAAATCAGTTCCTGTTTTAGATGAAATTAGGTCCCATTTTTACGAGGTACATTGAGGAAAATCCAAGAATAGTGGAGAAATCCTGGTCTGTGTGACTGACTTGGTCATTTCTCCCGTCGTTCACATGGCAGAAATAAAAGTGTTTGAGTCACTGACGGTGTTAAAGCTCTCATACAGTCTGTTGTCAAACGTTCCAAGGGTCAAATCAATGGGTTCCCATCTGTTAGGGAGGCCGTAGCCAAGCAGATAAACCACACATTTACAGGGAGTCTTCTGTAACACACAACTTGGCAATACTACAGCTACTACATACTATACTACTTGGCTATACGGCAGTATGGGGGCGGCAGGGTAACCTAGTGGTTAGAGCGTTGGACTAGTAACCGGAAGGTTGCAAGTTCAAACCCCCGAGCTGACAAGGTACAAATAAATCTGTCGTTCTGCCCCTGAACAGGCAGTTAACCCACTGTTCCCAGGCAGTCATTGTAAATAAGAATTTGTTCTTAACTGACTTGCCTAGTTAAATAAAGGTTAAACAAATGTATCAATGAAGGCAGTGAAAGGGTAAAGGAACGATATTCAGTGTGGATTCCAGGCGACTGTACATAATGTTGGTCTTCTCTGGTGGTGGACCGTGGTGTCTAGGCAGAACCCCTCACTAGGAAGCAATATGATTGGTTGACAGCCTCACCTCGTTGTATCGATTGCTGGGGATCTTGATGCAGGTCTTCTTCACCTCCATGTCCACCACCAGACCCTTCACCAGGGACAACGTGTACTGGTAGTTACGGAAGTCCTGTAGGTACATAACATTATATTATATAGACCCTTCACTAGAGACAACGTGTACTGGTAGTTACGGAAGTCCTGTAGGTACATTATATTATATTATATTATATAGACCCCTTCACTAGGGACAACGTGTACTGGTAGTTACGGAAGTCCTGTAGGTACATAACATTATATTATATTATATAGACCCCTTCACTAGGGACAACGTGTACTGGTAGTTACAGAAGTCCTGTAGGTACATTATATTATATTATATTATATAGACCCTTCACCATGGACAACAGAAGTCCTGTAGGTACATTATATTATATTATATTATATTACATTATATAGACCCCTCACCATGGACAACAGAAGTCCTGTAGGTACATTATATTATATTATATTATATAGACCCTTCACCAGGGACAACAGAAGTCCTGTAGGTACATTATATTATATTATATTATATAGACCCTTCACCATGGACAACAGAAGTCCTGTAGGTACATTATATTATATTATATTATATTATATTATATAGACCCTTCACCATGGACAACAGAAGTCCTGTAGGTACATTATATTATATTATATTATATATTATATTATATTATATAGACCCTTCACTAGGGACAATGTGTACTGGTATTTACAGAAGTCCTGCAGAGTAATAACATTATAGCACATAAACAGTTTACATTCTGTACGCCTGGTCCCAGATCTGTATGTGTGATACAGAAGAAGTGACGCCATGATTCTTACCACTAGCAGGGTCATGATGGTGTGACCTGCCTCTCCAAACAGGGGTTTTCTGAACCGCACACTGAACAGAGGGCAGGGGTAGACTGAAACACACAACCAGCAGGTTCAGTAGGGCATGAAACAGAAAACCTTTTAGAAACTGAACAATTACAGAGTCGCCAGGACATTACAAATTGTGCCCAGCCGCTCAAATTTTTTTATTTATAAATTCAACCCCAAACCAACCCATCCCAAAGCTAACCCAAACCAACCCATCCCAAAGCTAACCCAAACCAACCCATCCCAAAGCTAACCCAAACCAACCCATCCCAAAGCTAACCCAAACCAACCCATCCCTCCGTACTCACATCTGTACTCGGCGCCCAGCCGCAGCATGAGTCTGATGGGGAACATCTTGGCCCAGGGGGTCTCCCACTTCTGCAGCAACACCCCAAACAGGTAGGGGGGGTTGGGGAGCATCAGGTCCTGGAGGGACTGGAAAGACGGGGAGACGTAGAGGAACCCTCCATGCTCCCTGCTGCCCAGGAAACTCTGGGTGAAGAACGAATGGCCCAGGTGGGTCAGAACATTACCTGGAGGGGAGGAGGAGAATATGGGTTACGAGGAGGAGAGGAAAGGGAGGGAAGAAGGAGGAGAGGAAAGGGAGGGAAGAAGAAGGAGAGGTGAAGAACGAATGGCCCAGGTGGGTCAGGACATTACCTGGAGGGGAGGAGGAGAATATGGGTTAGGAGGAGGAGAGGAAAGGGAGGGAAGAAGGAGGAGAGGAAAGGGAGGGAAGAAGGAGGAGAGGAAAGGGAGGGAAGAAGGAGGAGAGGAAAGGGAGGGAAGAAGAAGGAGAGGTGAAGAACGAGAAGCATTGTCTGAGTTAGGGGAGGGTTTTTCTTGGCTCATCGTGCACTAGCGACTCCTTGTGGTGGGCCGGGCGCCTGCAAGCTGACTTCAGCTTGGAAGATGTTTCCTCCGACACATTGGTGCGGCTGGCTTCCGGGTTAAGTGGGCATTGTGTCAAGAAGCAGTGCTGCTTGGCAGGTCACGGCTCTTGACGTTCGCCTCTCCTGAGTCCGTTGGGGGAGTTGCAGCGATGAGACAAGATCGTAACTTCCAATTGGACAACACGAAATTGGGGAGAAAAAAAATTGGTAAAATATATTTTTTAAATAAAAACTTATATTTAGCAATTAAGGAGTGAATACAGAGCTCACAGCTTCAATGAAGGAGAAGAGCAGAGAGGATAGGAGGGAGAGAGGATCAGTGAAGAGGAAGAGTTGAGAGCAAGAGGAAGGATATCAACTGTTCTTTTGATTCCCCTGCAGGCAGCAGATGTGATGAAAACTAACTCGGTTCCTCAGCATAATTCCATGTGACAAGCTTAAGAGCTTAATACACTCAAACGGCAAGACAGAGGACTCTGCTTTTACTCATAACATTCAAAATATAACGGGAAGTAACCAACTGACTGTACATTAGACGTACAGTATCTAGTACCAACTAGCACAGTCTTCATCAACCTATTGACTAGCCCTCTCATCTCCGAGATATTCAAGCCAGCCCACATACAGTATAATGCCACCAACATACAGCTTTCATCTTCCCAGTTGTAAATTATCAAAGAAAAGCTACAGGTCAGGGCTGCCCAACTGAAGAGCTTCCATCCTGTAGGTTCAGTCCAACCTTAATTTAGTGCTGCTCGCCAAAATGTTAACTAGCTGAATCAGGTATGTTCCGTAAGGGTTGGACAGAAAACATACAGGAGGGTCTCTCTCCAGGAACAGGTATGGACAGAAAACATACAGGAGGGTCTCTCTCCAGGAACAGGGTTGGACAGAAAACATACAGGAGGGTCTCTCTCCAGGAACAGGGTTGGACAGCCCTGCTTTTGATCATACACAACACTAGAACTGTTATAATTAAGGCACAAGGGACTCCCAGAGGCGTTCGCCTCAGCGAGCCTGAAAACAGGACACTAAATGTTTGACCTACATTTAGTGACGAGGTCGAGCCTCACCATCACTACAGCAGCAGGCAGTAAAGAGGACATTTTACATGCACACCCACCTACCGGCCACTGCACACCCACCTACCGGCCACTGCACACCCACCTACCGGCCACTGCACACCCACCTACCGGCCACTGCACACCCACCTACCGGCCACTGCACACCCACCTACCGGCCACTGCACACCCACCTACCGGCCACTGCACACCCACCTACCGGCCACTGCACACCCACCTACCGGCCACTGCACCCCCACCTACCGGCCACTGCACACCCACCTACCGGCCACTGCACACCCACCTACCGGCCACTGCACACCCACCTACCGGCCACTGCACACCCACCTACCGGCCACTGCACACCCACCCACCGGCCACTGCACACCCACCCACCGGCCACTGCATGGGGCCCCACCTACCGACCACTGCACACCCACCTACCGGCCACTGCACACCCACTGCACACCCACCCACCGGCCACTGCACACCCACCCACCGGCCACTGCACACCCACCCACCGGCCACTGCACACCCACCCACCGGCCACTGCACACCCACCCACCGGCCACTGCACACCCACCCACCGGCCACTGCACATCCACCCACCGGCCACTGCACATCCACCCACCGGCCACTGCATATCCACCCACCGGCCACTGCATATCCTACTACCAGTCACTTTTCAGCCCTGTTTATATGAGTGGCGCAGCGGTCTAAGGCACTGCGTCGCAGTGCTAACGGCATCACTACAGACCCGGGTTCGATCACGGGCTGTATCACAACCGGACATAAATCGGGAGTCCCATGGGGCAGTGCATGGGGCCCAGCGTCGTCCGGGTTGGGGAAGGGTTGGACCGGGGTAGGCAGTCATGAATAAGAATTTGTTCTTAACGGAGTTTCCTAGCTAAATAAACGCTTTTTAAAAACACATTTTAATCTCCTACCACTAGTCACTTGATGTACAAATCCATCTCAACCACTCCAGTAGAGATGTATATACAGTATCAGTCAAAAGTTCTAGAACACCTACTCATTCAAGGGTTTTTATTGATTTTTTACTATTTTCTACATTGTAGAATAATAGTGAAGACATCAACACTATGAAATAACACATATGGAATCATGTAGTAACCAAAAAAGGTGTTAAACAAACACAAATATATTTGAGATTTTTTAAAAAGCCACCCTTTGCCTTGATGACAGCTTTGCACACCGTTTTCATTCTCTCAACCAGCTTCATGAGGTAGTCACCTGGAATGCATTTCAATTAACAGGTGCACCTTGTATGGGGGCAATTACAAGATTATGTTAGAATGCTTTTATTGCATCAAATGGTTGTTTTATGCAACAGAATAAAGGGTTGTTAGAACGCTCATCTGTGTGAACTCTACCGAGGATGGACCTCTGGGAGAACACCGACAGGATATTTCTGATGTCTTTTGTGTGATAAAACCTAAAGAGACCATATTCCAGAGCATGAGTTAATGTTTCTGTTCTATATGGTACCAGGGAAAGATGACCCCAGGGCCAGACCTTGGTCTCTACACAAAGATAACGTTTTTTTACAGCAGGTACTGTCTGCTGTGAATTATAAGTATCTTTCATACAAAATCTAAACATTGTGACTCATTCCATACATCTGTTGTTTGTCATGTAGACTGAAGGGGGTGTATCTTTGCTCTAAAAGACCTTTTGTACTTTTGTCTCGGGGCTCTCAACGAATCATCTTGGGGGTGATTCATTTGTTTTTCAACCAGCCATCATTATCGTAATCGATTCACTTTATCGTATCGATTCACATTATCCTAAATCGATTCACATTATCGTATCGATTCACTTTAGGGTATCGATTCACATTACTCTGAACGATTCACTTTATATATGTGTGTGTTGTATTGATCTGCTAAGCTTGAATAAAGATTTAGTTTACATATAACTGACTTGCTGTGATAAGTTTGTCTCTCATTTCACAGTAAAGAAATGAACCACCACACTTGTTAAGTTAATTTGTGGAATTTCCTTCCTTCCTTCCTTCTTCCTTCTTCTTCCTTCTTCTTCCTTCTTCTTAATGCGTTTGAGCCAATCAGTTGTGTTGTGACAAGGTAGGGACAGAAGATATCCCTATTTGTTAAAAGACCCAGTCCATATTATGGCAAGAAAAGTTCAAGTAAGCAAAGGGAAACGACAGTCCATTACTTTAAGACATGAAAGTCAGTCAAGCCTGAACATTTCTAGAACTTTGAAAGTTTCTTCAAAAACCATCAAGACGCGATCGACAGTGAGGATGGGGGGGGGTGAAACTGGCTCTCATAAGGACCGCCACAGGAAGGGAAGACCCAGAGTTACCTCTGCTGCAGAGGATAAGTTCATTAGGAGTTACCAGCTTCAGAGTTCAAGTAACAGACATCTCAACATCAACTGTTCAGAGGAGACTGTGTGAATCAGGCCTTCATGGTTGAATTGCTGCAAAGAAAACACTATTAAAGGACACCAATAAGAAGAAGAGACTTGCTTGGGCCAAGAAACATGAGCAATGGACATTAGACCGGTGGAAATTTGTCCTTTGGTCTGATGAGTCCAAATTGTGGGGGTGATTTGCTGGTGACACTGTCTGATTTATTTAGAATTCAAGGCACACTTAACCAGCATGGCTACCACAGCCTTCTGCATGGCTACCACAGCCTTCTGCATGGCTACCACAGCATTCTGCATGGCTACCACAGCCTTCTGCATAGGCTAACCACAGCCTTCTGCATGGCTACCACAGCCTTCTGCATGGCTACCACAGCCTTCTGCAGCAATACAACATCCCATCTGGTTTGGGCTTAGTGGGACTATCATTTGTTTTTCAACAGGACAATGACCAACACACCTCCAGGCTGTTAACACGGCACCCAAACCGGCTGCGCGTGCGCCATCGTGCGCTAATGTGCCTAAATGTAACCTGTGAGGGCCTCCTGGTGGAGGTAGGTTAAACTAACCTGTGAGGGCCTCCTGGTGGAGGTAGGTTAAACTAAGGGCCCCCTGTGGAGGGTTAAACTAACCTGTGAGGGCCCCCTGGTGGAGGTGAGGCCCCCTGGTGGAGGTAGGTTAAACTAACCTGTGAGGGCCTCCTGGTGGAGGTAGGTTAAACTAACCTGTGAGGGCCTCCTGGTGGAGGTAGGTTAAACTAACCTGTGAGGGCCTCCTGGTGGAGGTAGGTTAAACTAACCTGTGAGGGCCTCCTGGTGGAGGTAGGTTAAACTAACCTGTGAGGGCCTCCTGGTGGAGGTAGGTTAAACTAACCTGTGAGGGCCTCCTGGTGGAGGTAGGTTAAACTAACCTGTGAGGGCCTCCTGGTGGAGGTAGGTTAAACTAACCTGTGAGGGCCTCCTGGTGGAGGTAGGTTAAACTAACCTGTGAGGGCCTCCTGGTGGAGGTAGGTTAAACTAACCTGTGAGGGCCTCCTGGTGGAGGTAGGTTAAACTAACCTGTGAGGGCCTCCTGGTGGAGGTAGGTTAAACTAACCTGTGAGGGCCTCCTGGTGGAGGTAGGTTAAACTAACCTGTGAGGGCCTCCTGGTGGAGGTAGGTTAAACTAACCTGTGAGGGCCTCCTGATGGAGGTAGGTTAAACTAACCTGTGAGGGCCTCCTGATGGAGGTAGGTTAAACTAACCTGTGAGGGCCTCCTGGTGGAGGTAGGTTAAACTAACCTGTGAGGGCCTCCTGGTGGAGGTAGGTTAAACTAACCTGTGAGGGCCTCCTGGTAGAGCTGTACAAAGTGGCTGAAGAGGTCTTTGGGGATGCTCTTCTCGTCAGGTAGACACTGCAGAAGCACCACCACCTCGGCCTGGCCCACTGCATGCATCCCCTTAGTGGTCACATACCAACACTTCCTGTTTACGTCTACAGGAAGGGAGAGCCGAGAGAAGGTTTGAAAACAAAATAATTCTACAATAGATCGCAGAATGTGATTCAGGTAATGAGTGATAGTACTGTGGGATGGTATTGGGGGTGGGGGGGGTTAAATATTTTCTCTCAATGATATATTTACTTCTCTACTAGTGTGAGGAAAAACAAACCAGACAAGATCCTCAGTGATGTCAGAATAAACTAGCATTATGACATCTACAGTATATGAAACGATACATGTGTAGCTAGTTGGAGCTGGAAGGAGTTATGGAGACACTCACAGTTGACCAGTTTGACCATAGCCAGCAGGTTAGCGTTGAGCACGAACACCAAGGGGTCAGGACCTCCCTCCTCCAGCTGCTGTATCAGAACCATCTCAGAGGGACGCTCCTCCACCACATAGTCTGATGGTGGTGATGCTGATGGAGAAACAACACACTAGGTTCCTTTCCTCATTCAGTGAGGATGGGGGGTAAGACGCGATCGACAGTGAGGATGGGGATGGGGGCGGTCGACAGAGAGGATGAGGATCGACAGGGGATGGGGGGGGGCGGTCGACAGAGAGGATGGGGAGGGGGGCGGTCGACAGAGAGGATTGGGGGGGGGCGGTCGACAGAGAGGATGGGGGGGGCGGTCGACAGAGAGGATGGGGGTTAGGGGCGCGGTCGACAGAGAGGATGGGGGTAAGGGCGCGATCGACAGAGAGGATGGGGGGGTAAGGGCGCGATCGACAGAGAGGATGGGGGGGTAAGGGCGCGATCGACAGAGAGGATGGGGGTAAGGGCGCGATCGACAGAGAGGATGGGGGGGGTAAGACAGAGAGGATGGGGGTAAGACGCGATCGACAGAGAGGATGGGGGTAAGACGCGATCGACAGAGAGGATGGGGGTAAGACGCGATCGACAGAGAGGATGATCGGGGGTAAGAGATCGACAGAGAGGATCGACAGAGAGGATGGGGGTAAGACGCGATCGACAGAGAGGATGGGGGGGTAAGACGCGATCGACAGAGAGGATGGGGGGTAAGACGCGATCGACAGAGAGGATGGGGGTAAGAGATCGACAGAGAGGATGGGGGGGTCGACAGAAGGATGGGGGGGGTAAGACGCGATCGACAGAGGATGGGGGGTAAGACGCGATCGACAGAGAGGAGAGACGGATCGACAGAGAGGGGGGGTAAGACGCGATCGACAGAGAGGATGGGGGGTAAGACGCGATCGACAGAGAGGATGGGGGTAAGACGCGATCGACAGAGAGGATGGGGGGGTAAGACGCGATCGACAGAGAGGATGGGGGGGTCGACAGAGAGGAAGACGCGATCGACAGAGAGGATGGGGGTTAGGGGCGCAGAGAGGATGGGGGTTAGGGCGCGGTCGACAGAGAGGATGGGGGCAAGACGCGGTCGACAGAGAGGATGGGGGGTAAGACAGAGAGGACGGTCGACAGAGAGGATGGGGGTAAGAGGGCGCGGTCGACAGAGAGGATGGGGGGGGTTAAGGCGCGGTCAACAGAGAGGATGGGGGTTAGGGGCGCGGTCAACAGAGAGGATGGGGGGTGGGGGGGCGCGGTCGACAGAGAGGATGGGGGTGGGGGCGCGGTCAACAGAGAGGATCGACAGAGAGGGGGGGGTTAGGGCGCGGTCGACAGAGAGGATGGGGGTAAGCGCGGTCGACAGAGAGGATGGGGGTAAGACGCGGTCGACAGAGAGGATGGGGGTTAGGGCGCGGTCGACAGAGAGGATGGGGGTTAGGGCGCGGTCGACAGAGGATGGGGATGGGGGGATGGGGGTTAGGCGCGGTCGACAGAGAGGATGGGGGGGGGGTTAGGGCGCGGTCGACAGAGAGGATGGGGGGTTAGGGCGCGGTCGACAGAGAGGATGGGGGGGGTTCGACAGAGGATGGGGGGCGCGGTCAACAGAGAGGATGGGGGTTAGGGCGCGGTCAACAGAGAGGATGGGGGTTAGGGCGCAGAGAGGATGGGGGTCAACAGAGAGGATGGGGGAGGCGAGCGGATCAACAGGGGGGTTAGGGCGCGGTCAACAGAGAGGATGGGGGTTAGGGGCGCGGTCAACAGAGAGGATGGGGGGTTATGGGGGGGCGCGGTCAACAGAGAGGATGGGGGGGGGGTTGGGGGGGCGCGGTCAACAGAGAGGATGGGGGGGGTCAACAGAGAGGATGGGGGGCGCGGTCAACAGTCAACAGAGGATGGGGGTTAGGGGCGCGGTCAACAGAGATGGGATAGGCGGGTCAACAGAGAGGATAGGGCGCGGTCAACAGAGAGGATGGGGGTTAGGGCGCGGTCAACAGAGAGGATGGGGGTTAGGGGCGCGGTCAACAGAGAGGATGGGGGGGTTAAGGCGCGGTCAACAGAGAGGATGGGGGGTTCAACAGAGAGGAGGGCGCGGTCGACAGAGGATGGGGATGGGGGATGGGGGTTAGGTGCGGTCGACAGAGAGGATGGGGGGGGTAGGAGAAGGCGCGGTCAACAGAGAGGATGGGGGGTTAAGGCGCGGACAGAGAGGATGGGGGTTAAGGCGCGGTCAACAGAGAGGATGGGGGTTAGGGGGCGCGGTCGACAGAGAGGATGGGGGTAAGGCGCGGTCGACAGAGAGGATGGGGGTAAGGCGCGGTCGACAGAGAGGAGAGAGGATGGGGGGGTTAAGGCGCGGTCAACAGAGAGGATGGGGGGTTAAGGCGCGGTCAACAGAGAGGATGGGGGTTAGGGCGCGGTCAACAGAGAGGATGGGGGTCAACAGAGAGGAAGAGGCGCGGTCGACAGAGAGGATGGGGGGGGGGTCAACAGAGAGGATGGGGGGACGGTCAACAGAGAGGATGGGGGTAAGGCGCGACAGAGAGGATGGGGGGGGGGTAGGAGCGCGCGGTCGACAGAGAGGATGGGGGTAAGCGCGGTCGACAGAGAGGATGGGGGTTAGGGGCGCGGTCAACAGAGGAGGATCAACAGAGAGGGGGGGTTAGGGCGCGGTCAACAGAGAGGATCAACAGAGAGGGGGGTTAAGGGCGCGGTCAACAGAGAGGATGGGGGTTAAGGCGCGGTCAACAGAGAGGATGGGGGTTAGGGCGCGGTCAACAGAGAGGATGGGGGGTTAGGGCGCGGTCAACAGAGAGGATGGGGGTTAAGCCGCGGTCAAGAGAGGATGGGGGGGGGTTATGGGGCGCGGTCAACAGAGAGGATGGGGGTTAGGGCGCGGTCAACAGAGAGGATGGGGGTTCAACAGAGAGGATGGGGGCGCGGTCAACAGAGAGGATGGGGGTTATGGGGGGCGCGGTCAACAGAGGAGGATGGGGGTTAGGGCGCGGTCAACAGAGAGGATGGGGGGTTAGGGCGCGGTCAACAGAGAGGATGGGGGGTTAGGGCGCGGTCAACAGAGAGGATGGGGGGTTAGGGCGCGGTCAACAGAGAGGATGGGGGGTTAGGGCGCGGTCAACAGAGAGGATGGGGGGTTAGGGCGCGGTCAACAGAGAGGATGGGGTTAGGGCGCGGTCAACAGAGAGGATGGGGGGTTAGGGCGCGGTCAACAGAGAGGATGGGGGTTAGGGCGCGGTCAACAGAGGAGGATAGGGCGCGGGGGGGTGGGGGGGCGCGGTCAACAGAGAGGATGGGGGTTCAACAGAGAGGATGGGGGGGGCGCGGTCAACAGAGAGGATAGGGCGCGGGGGTTAGGCGCGGTCAACAGAGAGGATGGGGGTTAGGGCGCGGTCAACAGAGAGGATGGGGGGGGGTTGGGGGGGGCGCGGTCAACAGAGAGGATGGGGGGTTAGGGCGCGGTCAACAGAGAGGATGGGGGTTATGGGGGGGCGCGGTCAACAGAGAGGATGGGGGGTTAAGGCGCGGTCAACAGAGAGGATGGGGGGTTAAGGCGCGGTCAACAGAGAGGATGGGGGGTTAGGGCGCGGTCAACAGAGAGGATGGGGGTTAAGGCGCGGTCAACAGAGAGGATGGGGGTTAGGGCGCGGTCAACAGAGAGGATGGGGGTTAAGGCGCGGTCAACAGAGAGGATGGGGGTTAAGGCGCGGTCAACAGAGAGGATGGGGGGTTAAGGCGCGGTCAACAGAGAGGATGGGGAGGTTAAGCACCTGTGCTGTGTCCCCTCACACCTCCTTTAACTCCGGTTGAGATGAGGATGGGAGGAAGTCCGTCCTCCGGAATTAGACTGATGGATCTGCCTACAGGGCTTCCCACGGTGGACGCAGGGGCAGGGGACAACGCCTGGAGGGAGGAGGAGAGGGTTGAAGTACAGAAAAACAGGTGTGGAGAATTGTAGAAGGCTGATTAAATGTGTAATTGGCAGACAACCCTTCATATTCACGTTGAACAAAATCAGAGAGGTGTGTGTTATAAGTTAGACATTTTGGATGAGTCAGATCAGTACAGACAGAAAGGCATTAAAAAGGCTCGACTTACAGACAAGCTGAGTGGTGAGTCACCTCCTAACCTGCTGCTACTCTACCAGGCCGAGTCCAGACAAACGGCACCAACTAAACAACATGGTTACACTTCACTGATGATGACGGGGGAAACCGTCTGTATGAGAAAAGGCGTTTCATTCTAGAAATGCTAAAGTCGATCCAGGCTCCACTTGTCCAGGCGTGTTTCCTCCTAGTCAGTCAGTCCTAGTCACTCCTACTCCTAGTCAGTCAGTCAGTCCTAGTCACTCCTACTCAGTCAGTCCTAGTCACTCCTACTCAGTCAGTCCTAGTCACTCCTACTCAGTCAGTCCTAGTCACTCCTACTCAGTCAGTCCTAGTCACTCCTACTCAGTCAGTCCTAGTCACTCCTACTCAGTCAGTCCTAGTCACTCCTACTCAGTCAGTCCTAGTCACTCCTACTCAGTCAGTCCTAGTCACTCCTACTCAGTCCAGTCCCTAGTCAGTCCTAGTCACTCCTACTCAGTCAGTCCTAGTCACTCCTACTCAGTCAGTCCTAGTCACTCCTACTCAGTCAGTCCTAGTCACTCCTACTCAGTCAGTCCTAGTCACTCCTACTCAGTCAGTCCTAGTCACTCCTACTCAGTCAGTCCTAGTCACTCCTACTCAGTCAGTCCTAGTCACTCCTACTCAGTCAGTCCTAGTCACTCCTACTCAGTCAGTCCTAGTCACTCCTACTCAGTCAGTCCTAGTCACTCCTACTCAGTCAGTCCTAGTCACTCCTACTCAGTCAGTCCTAGTCACTCCTACTCAGTCAGTCCTAGTCACTCCTACTCAGTCAGTCCTAGTCACTCCTACTCAGTCAGTCCTAGTCACTCCTACTCAGTCAGTCCTAGTCACTCCTACTCAGTCAGTCCTAGTCACTCCTACTCAGTCAGTCCTAGTCACTCCTACTCCTAGTCAGTTAGTCATTGCTCACCCAGCACCTGCCAAGCAGGACTATAAACCAACCTCAGAATATCAATTATAAATTTAAAAAATTTATATTAAAATTCCTCTTTAACAAAGTGTAAGATGTCATTTTTTGACCTTTGGTGCCAACTGTACCTCTCGCAAATCAGAAGTGAAGGATTTGTTGGAACACTGTGAGACAGCCAATGTTTGCGAGGGGGCGGGGCTGGTAGCAGGGCGCTTGGGGGATTCCGCTGCTTCCCCATTGGGCAGGATTCCATCTGCAAACCGCACCCTCCTCCGCTCCCGCGGGTGGAAACCTGTGGACCCTGTGACACAGACCCACACACACAGGTTACAGCAAACAAAACTATTATTATTATATTATTATATTATTATTATCAAAAAAGAAAGCAACGGGAATGAAAACTAGTCCTATATGTGAGAAAGGAGGTCATTATGAGGACAGGAAACAGAAAGATGTGCCAGATGTTCTATGGGAGAGGTTATACAGGGTGGTATTCATTAGTGCGCACCACAGCAAAACGTTTTTGCAACGGAAACATTTCTTATTGGGTAAAGGTCAGGTTCTCCCTCCCTGTTGCAGTCAGTTGTCCCCCCGTTTTGGTGCCTAATGGACTGGTGTTTAGGTGGGGAACGGAGAAGGTTATTACCCTCTGAGCGGATCGGCTGCAGAGGTGGGATGGTACTGCAGTACTCTGCTGGGTTGTTGGGGTTAGGACTCTGGTTAGACCCACCACACATACCCCCCCACGAATGAGCTGAGGGAAAATGGAGACGGCGGTATAGGATCAATACAGGGAGAGATATAGAAATATAAAATCAATATAGGGTGATATAGGATCAATATAGGACCAGGATCAATACAGGGAGAGATATAGAAATATAAAATCAATATAGGGTAATATAGGATCAATATCAATACAGGGAGAGATATAGAAATATAAAATCAATATAGGGTGATATAGGATCAATATTGAGCAATATAGGACAAAGATCAATACAGGGAGATGTGTGTATATATAATCAATATAGGGTAATATAGGATCAATATCAATACAGGGAGAGATATAGAAATATAAAATCAATATAGGGTGATATAGGATCAATATAGAGCAATATAGGACCAAGATCAATACAGGGAGATGTATATATAATCAATATAGGGTGATAGGATCAATATTGATATAGGGAGATATACATGATCACTATAGGATCACTATAGGATCGATATAGGGCAATATAGGATCAATAGAGATATAGGATCAATATACGGAGACAGAATCAATACAGGGAGATGTAGGATCAATACATGGCGATATAGGATCAGTATAAGGATATATATATATACATACACAGGACTGATATAGTGAAATACACAATTCAATTAAACCCCAATTTGATTTGAGATATTTATGATTAGGATGAGGATATGTATAGGAATTTACCTGACAGGAAGTTAAGTAGTAGACTAACTAGGGCCAGGAGTGTTTCCATACCTTACAACTAGGGCCAAGAGTTTTACCTAAACATGTAATTAGACCAAACCAAAGTGACTGCAAAGATATTGAAGTAGGACGTAGAGATGAAGTGGATTCTAGACGCAGATCTAGGATCAGTATTGTGTTAATATCCTATTGGTTAAGGTCAGGAATGGGATGGAGTTAGCTGATCCTAGATCTGTAGTAATAGTGACTCACCACTCAGTAGGGCAGAGTGACAGGTGATACAGACTCTGGCCTCCTTCCGGTCCATGTAAATCAGTCTGCTCCTCAGGCTGCAGCAGGCAGCACAGAACACCTGGAGAGAGAGAGACAATTATATTACACCTGGAGAGAGAGACACAATTATATTACACCTGGAGAGAGAGACACACTTATATTACACCTAGAGAGAGAGACACACACTATATTACACCTAGAGAGAGACACACACTATATTACACCTAGAGACACACACACACTATATTACACCTAGAGGGAGACACACACTATATTACACCTACCTGGAGACACACACTATATTACAGAGACACACACTTATATTACACCTACAGAGACACACACTATATTACACCTGGAGAGACACACACACACTGAGAGACACACACTATATTACACCTGGAGAGAGACACACACTATATTACAGAGAGAGACACACACTATATTACACCTAGAGACTATATTACACCTTATATTACACCTAGAGACACACTATATTACACCTAGAGACACACACTATATTACACCTAGACACACACTATATTACACCTAGAGACACACACTATATTATATTACACCTAGAGACACACTATATTACACCTAGAGACACACTATATTACACCTAGAGACACACACTATATTACACCTAGACACACACTATATTACACCACACACTATATTACATATTACACCTAGAGACACACACACACACTGAGAGACACACACTATATTACACCTGGAGAGAGACACACACACACTTATATTACACCTAGAGACACACACTATATTACACCTGAGAGACACACACACTATATTACACCTAGAGACACACACACACCTGGAGACACACACACTATATTACACCTGGAGACACACACTATATTACACCTGAGACACACACTATATTACACCACACACACACTATATTACACCTGGAGACACACACACACACTATATTACACCTGGAGAGAGACACACACTATATTACACCTGGAGAGACACACACTATATTACACCTGGAAGACACACCTGAGACACACACTATATTACACCACACACACTATATTACACCTGAGAGATTACACCACACACACTATATTACACCTGGAGAGACACACACTATATTACACCACACACTATATTACACCTGGAGAGAGACACACACTATATTACACCTGGAGAGAGACACACACTATATTACACCTGGAGAGAGACACACACTATATTACACCTGGAGAGAGACACACACTATATTACACCTGGAGAGAGACACACACTATATTACACCACACACTATATTACACCTGGAGAGAGACACACACTATATTACACCTGGAGAGACACACACTATATTACACCTGGAGAGACACACACTATATTACACCTGGAGAGAGACACACACTATATTACACCTGGAGAGAGACACACACTATATTACACCTGGAGAGACACACACTATATTACACCTGGAGAGACACACACTATATTACACCTGGAGAGACACACACTATATTACACCTGGAGAGAGACACACTATATTACACCTGGAGAGAGACACACACTATATTACACCTGGAGACACACACTATATTACACCTGGAGAGACACACACTATATTACACCTGGGAGAGACACACACTATATTACACCTGGAGACACACACTATATTACACCTGGAGAGACACACACTATATTACACCTGGAGAGACACACACTATATTACACCTGGAGAGACACACACTATATTACACCTGGAGACACACACTATATTACACCTGGAGACACACACTATATTACACCTGGAGACACACTATATTACACCTGGAGAGACATTGAAGAGAATTGCAAATGGAATTTCAGTGTACTTCCTGATTTGACCCCTAACCCTCTGCTCCGGAGTCTCCATGTGAGAGATCGGGTCACGACCTCCACTGTACCTTAAAAGCTAAGCCTCCACCTCTCCAGCCTGGCTTCTACCCCAACTCAGTTCACACACTGAATTCATCCACACACTGAATTCATCCAAACACTGAATTCATCCACACAATTGTAATGAAATCTCACAGCTCTCCCTTCCCGCTGAGGGAGGGGGAGGGAGGGTGTGTGACCTTGGGAAATTGAGACAGTGTTTGTCCACAACAGTCCAGACCTGTCCCAGCTATCCTAGAACAACCCAGCTCAGCTTCAACAATTCTAATGGGTTTATTTCATAGGAATAAGTAACTTAGTTAAATATCAGAAAACAAATCATTCAGTCGACATTCCTTCTGGCTTTATAGACTATAGTGGTAGTCGACGAGAGAGCCGAGCCCCGGTCGACGAGAGAGCCGAGCCCCGCCGGTCGACGAGAACGGAGCTGCTCCTGTATTGTTTCCCATAATGCCCTACACTATATTACGGGAGATGGATTCCGTACACGTCACTGCACTCTGTATCAGAAGGTAGGCTGGCCCTCAAGTCTCATAGATCAATGCACTGCTCTCTTTTTGTTTATAAAGCCCTCGTGTGCAAACTTCCGCCATACTTTACTTCATTGTTAAATTCTAGACATACGAGTCTCCAGACCCACAGGGATGACTAACTCTGAAGGTCCCTTTAATCTCCACTGAGTTAAGTTCATCTGCTTTGCAGTGCTTCTGCACCTCGCGTGTGGAATGATCTCCCAAGCACTCCAAAATTGGGAGGCATTTCCTGAAGAATGTGTCCGTTTCTGGTTGGGGTCTACTTTTCCTGTATACCAACATGTATATGAATGTGTTTATTGATGTGTATTGTTGTGTTAAACAGGGCTCACCTGGAAAAGAGACCTTGGTCTCAGCATCGACTCCCTGTCAAAATAAAGGTTCAATATATAATAATAGACTCCACCCACCTTTCCACAGGCCCTGCTGTATAGACTCCACCCACCTTTCCACAGTTCCTGCAGTATAGACTCCACCCACCTTTCCACAGTTCCTGCAGTATAGACTCCACCCACCTCCACAGTTCCTGCAGTATAGACTCCACCCACCTTTCCACAGGCCCTGCAGTATAGACTCCACCCACCTCTCCACAGTTCCTGCAGTATAGACTCCACCCACCTCTCCACAGTTCCTGCAGTATAGACTCCACCCACCTTTCCTGCAGTATAGACTCCACCCACCTCCACAGTTCCTGCAGTATAGACTCCACCCACCTCTCCACAGTTCCTGCAGTATAGACTCCACCCACCTTCCACAGTTCCTGCAGTATAGACTCCACCCACCTTTCCTGCAGTATAGACTCCACCCACCTTTCCACAGGCCCTGCAGTGATGCCTCCTCTTGGTGAAGGTGAAGCGGACCTCGCACTTCATACAGACTGGAGCCTGGGAGTCAGGGACCCACACGGGGGCCACATCCCCCAGGGAGGAGAGCTGTTTCCTGGGCAGAGCACCCTGGTGGTGACACCCAGCCTGGAGGTCATTGTCCGGGCTGCTCTCGGACTCCAGCACCAGGCCCAACGCTAAACGGGTCTCCGTCGTCATCAACTCCCCGTTAACAACCTCGACACAACCACCAGGGTCACCCCTGGCAACGACGGTTCCGGTTTCCATGGTTATGTCACCGGCACGGTTCTCAAGGTTCTTGTTCTTGCAGACTGCGGTGGTGGTGGTGGTGTTAACGGTAGGTGATAGTTGGTTCTGGTCCTGTCCGGATAGCGGCCAGGGGATCTGGAGTTTGAGACTGACCGGTTCTTTGGGACGTGCTCCACCGAACGGAACACTTACCAGCTGCAGACGAGTGTTTAGTATGGAGGGAACACTGCTATCTCCTCCTCCTCCGTTCTCTAGGTTGCTCTCCTCCATCTCCTTCTCCTCTGTTACGGAGTCCTCCTTGGAGTGAGGAGGAGGGAGAGACTGGCCCTCCTCCCTGCTCCCTCGGTACTCCTCTTCCTCCTCCCTACTCCCTCGGTCCTCCTCCCTGCTCCCTCGGTCCTCCTCCCTGCTCCCTCGGTCCTCCTCCTCAGTAGTCATGCTGCTGGTAAGAACCATCTCTCCATCCTGACCTCCCCTGCTCTCCTTCTCCATTTCTCCTATCAACCTCGTCTGCTTCTGACAGGAATTCCTACACTCCTTCCGCTCTGTCGGTCCCTCCTTCAATCCATTTTTAACAGTATTTCCATGACCTTCCCTCTTAGGGATTCCTTCCACATGTGACTGTATCCCAGCCATTCCAGCCTCCTCCCTGCCACTGTCCTGAATAGGTGACCAAGCACCAGGTCTCTCGGTCTCTGGCTTGGAGTTAAACTTCTCTGCTATCGCCTCAACCCCTCCCAGCCTCTCCTCAATGGTCAAGTGTGTGTGACTAATGTGGGAGCTTCCGTCACCCCTCTCCCCCACAGGGGCATCAGTACGTGGGTCTGAGGGTGTGGGGGGCAGGTGGTGGTCTAAAGGGGTCAACCATGCCTGGTTCCCCTTGCAGGGATGTTCACTGAGCCCGTTGAGGGCAGGGCTGGCTGGACTAGAGGGGCTGATAGAGGAGTGGTGGTGGTGGTACGGAGGGGGGCTAGAGGAGGCCGACGAGCCCTCACCCCCAACCAGTTTGCCAGTGTTGGGCTGGGGGAGCGGAGGGCTCCGCACGTCTGCATGGCAGTCCGGTAGTTCTCCCCAGGGTGGGGGCTCGGCGGTGGGGTGGCATTTGGCGTTGGGCCCCTGGGGGTTGCTGGATGATGGGGCAGGGGGCAGGGGGGTCTTTAAGGGGAGGGGGCCGAGGTCTGGGGTCAAAGCCAGGGCACGGTTCGGAGATAGTAGGTGGGCAGGAGGGGCCAGGATCTGAATCCACTTATCAGACAGACTAGGACTGTCGGTCTCATCTGGGGAGGGAGAGGAGAATGAAACACTGGACAGGAAATAGATGAGTCCATGAGATATCAAACAGGAAAGAGGGAAGGACATTACCAGAGACAACAGGAAAGAGGGAAGGACATTACCAGAGACAACAGGAAAGAGGGAAGGACATTACCAGAGACAACAGGAAAGAGGGAAAGACATTACCAGAGACAACAGGAAAGAGGGAAAGACATTACCAGAGGCAACAGGAAATAGCATTACCAGAGACAACAGGAAAGAGGGAAGGGCATTACCAGAGGCAACAGGAAAGAGGGAAGGACATTACCAGAGGCAACAGGAAATAGCATTACCAGAGACAACATGAAAGAGGGAAGGACATTACCAGAGGCAACAGGAAATAGCATTACCAGAGACAACAGGAAAGAGGGAAGGGCATTACCAGAGGCAACAGGAAAGAGGGAAGGACATTACCAGAGGCAACAGGAAATAGCATTACCAGAGACAACATGAAAGAGGGAAGGACATTACCAGAGGCAACAGGAAATAGCATTACCAGAGACAACAGGAAAAGAGGGAAGGACATTACCAGAGACAACAGGAAAGAGGGAAGGGCATTACCAGAGACAACAGGAAAGACATTACCAGAGACAACAGGAAAGAGGGAAGGACATTACCAGAGACAACAGGAAAGAGCATTACCAGAGACAACAGGAAAGAAGGAAGGACATTACCAGAGACAACAGGAAAGAGGGAAGGGCATTACCAGAGACAACAGGAAAGAGGGAAGGGCATTACCAGAGACAACAGGAAAGAGGGAAGGGCATTACCAGAGACAACAGGAAAGAGGGAAGGACATTACCAGAGGCAACAGGAAATAGCATTACCAGAGGCAACAGGAAATAGCATTACCAGAGACAACAGGAAAGACATTACCAGAGACAACAGGAAAGACATTACCAGAGACAACAGGAAAGAGGGAAGGACATTACCAGAGGCAACAGGAAAGAGGGAAAGACATTACCAGAGACAACAGGAAAGAGGGAAGGACATTACCAGAGGCAACAGGAAATAGCATTACCAGAGGCAACAGGAAATAGCATTACCAGAGGCAACAGGAAATAGCATTACCAGAGGCAACAGGAAAGAGGGAAGGACATTACCAGAGACAACAGGAAAGAGGGAAGGACATTACCAGAGACAACAGGAAAGAGGGAAAGACATTACCAGAGACAACGGGAAAGACATTACCAGAGACAACGGGAAAGACATTACCAGAGACAACGGGAAAGACATTACCAGAGACAACGGGAAAGACATTACCAGAGACAACGGGAAAGACATTACCAGAGACAACGGGAAAGACATTACCAGAGACAACGGGAAAGACATTACCAGAGACAACGGGAAAGACATTACCAGAGACAACGGGAAAGACATTACCAGAGACAACGGGAAAGACATTACCAGAGACAACAGGAAAGACATTACCAGAGACAACGGGAAAGACATTACCAGAGACAACGGGAAAGACATTACCAGAGACAACGGGAAAGACATTACCAGAGACAACAGGAAAGACATTACCAGAGACAACAGGAAAGACATTACCAGAGACAACAGGAAAGAGGGAAGGGCATTACCAGAGACAACCGGAAATACATTACCAGAGACAACAGGAAAGAGGGAAGGACATTACCAGAGGCAACAGGAAAGACATTACCAGAGACAACGGGAAAGAGGGAAGGACATTACCAGAGACAACATGAAAGACATTACCAGAGACAACGGGAAAGACATTACCAGAGACAACGGGAAAGACATTACCAGAGACAACGGGAAAGACATTACCAGAGACAACGGGAAAGAGGGAAGGGCATTACCAGAGACAACGGGAAAGACATTACCAGAGACAACAGGAAATAGGGAAGGGCATTACCAGAGGCAACAGGAAAGAGGGAAGGGCATTACCAGAGGCAACAGGAAAGAGGGAAGGGCATTACCAGAGACAACAGGAAAGAGGGAAGGGCATTACCAGAGACAACAGGAAAGAGGGAAGGGCATTACCAGAGACAACAGGAAAGAGGGAAGGGCATTACCAGAGACAACAGGAAAGAGGGAAAGGGCATTACCAGAGACAACGGGAAAGACATTACCAGAGACAACAGGAAAGAGGGAAGGGCATTACCAGAGACAACAGGAAAGAGGGAAGGGCATTACCAGAGACAACGGGAAAGACATTACCAGAGACAACGGGAAAGACATTACCAGAGACAACGGGAAAGACATTACCAGAGACAACAGGAAAGACATTACCAGAGACAACAGGAAAGACATTACCAGAGACAACAGGAAAGACATTACCAGAGACAACAGGAAAGACATTACCAGAGACAACAGGAAAGACATTACCAGAGACAACAGGAAAGACATTACCAGAGACAACAGGAAAGACATTACCAGAGACAACGGGAAAGACATTACCAGAGACAACAGGAAAGACATTACCAGAGACAACGGGAAAGACATTACCAGAGACAACGGGAAAGACATTACCAGAGACAACGGGAAAGACATTACCAGAGACAACGGGAAAGACATTACCAGAGACAACGGGAAAGACATTACCAGAGACAACGGGAAAGACATTACCAGAGACAACGGGAAAGACATTACCAGAGACAACGGGAAAGACATTACCAGAGACAACGGGAAAGACATTACCAGAGACAACGGGAAAGACATTACCAGAGACAACAGGAAAGAGGGAAGGGCATTACCAGAGACAACAGGAAAGACATTACCAGAGACAACAGGAAAGAGGGAAGGACATTACCAGAGGCAACAGGAAAGAGGGAAGGGCATTACCAGAGACAACAGGAAAGAGGGAAAGACATTACCAGAGACAATGGGAAAGACATTACCAGAGACAACAGGAAAGAGGGAAGGGCATTACCAGAGACAACAGGAAAGACATTACCAGAGACAACAGGAAAGAGGGAAGGACATTACCAGAGGCAACAGGAAAGAGGGAAGGGCATTACCAGAGACAACAGGAAAGAGGGAAAGACATTACCAGAGACAATGGGAAAGACATTACCAGAGACAACAGGAAAGAGGGAAAGACATTACCAGAGACAACAGGAAAGAGGGAAGGGCATTACCAGAGACAACAGGAAAGAGGGAAAGACATTACCAGAGACAACGGGAAAGACATTACCAGAGACAACGGGAAAGACATTACCAGAGACAACAGGAAAGACATTACCAGAGACAACAGGAAAGACATTACCAGAGACAACAGGAAAGACATTACCAGAGACAACAGGAAAGACATTACCAGAGACAACGGGAAAGACATTACCAGAGACAACAGGAAAGACATTACCAGAGACAACGGGAAAGACATTACCAGAGACAACGGGAAAGACATTACCAGAGACAACGGGAAAGACATTACCAGAGACAACGGGAAAGACATTACCAGAGACAACGGGAAAGACATTACCAGAGACAACGGGAAAGACATTACCAGAGACAACGGGAAAGACATTACCAGAGACAACGGGAAAGAGGGAAAGACATTACCAGAGACAACGGGAAAGACATTACCAGAGACAACATGAAAGACATTACCAGAGACAACAGGAAAGACATTACCAGAGACAACGGGAAAGACATTACCAGAGACAACGGGAAATACATTACCAGAGACAACAGGAAAGACATTACCAGAGACAACGGGAAAGACATTACCAGAGACAACGGGAAAGACATTACCAGAGACAACAGGAAAGAGGGAAGGACATTACCAGAGACAACATGAAAGACATTACCAGAGACAACAGGAAAGACATTACCAGAGACAACAGGAAAGAGGGAAGGACATTACCAGAGACAACATGAAAGACATTACCAGAGACAACAGGAAATAGCATTACCAGAGACAACAGGAAATAGCATTACCAGAGACAACAGGAAAGAGGGAAAGACATTACCAGAGACAACAGGAAAGACATTACCAGAGACAACGGGAAAGAGGGAAGGACATTACCAGAGACAACATGAAAGACATTACCAGAGACAACGGGAAAGACATTACCAGAGACAACGGGAAAGACATTACCAGAGACAACGGGAAAGACATTACCAGAGACAACAGGAAAGAGGGAAGGGCATTACCAGAGACAACAGGAAAGACATTACCAGAGACAACAGGAAAGACATTACCAGAGACAACGGGAAAGACATTACCAGAGACAACGGGAAAGACATTACCAGAGACAACGGGAAAGACATTACCAGAGACAACAGGAAAGACATTACCAGAGACAACAGGAAAGACATTACCAGAGACAACGGGAAAGACATTACCAGAGACAACGGGAAAGACATTACCAGAGACAACGGGAAAGACATTACCAGAGACAACGGGAAAGACATTACCAGAGACAACAGGAAAGACATTACCAGAGACAACAGGAAAGACATTACCAGAGACAACGGGAAAGACATTACCAGAGACAACGGGAAAGACATTACCAGAGACAACGGGAAAGACATTACCAGAGACAACGGGAAAGACATTACCAGAGACAACAGGAAAGACATTACCAGAGACAACAGGAAAGACATTACCAGAGACAACGGGAAAGACATTACCAGAGACAACATGAAAGACATTACCAGAGACAACATGAAAGACATTACCAGAGACAACATGAAAGACATTACCAGAGACAACATGAAAGACATTACCAGAGACAACAGGAAAGACATTACCAGAGACAACAGGAAAGACATTACCAGAGACAACAGGAAAGAGGGAAGGGCATTACCAGAGACAACAGGAAAGAGGGAAGGGCATTACCAGAGACAACAGGAAAGAGGGAAGGGCATTACCAGAGACAACAGGAAAGAGGGAAGGGCATTACCAGAGACAACAGGAAAGAGGGAAGGGCATTACCAGAGACAACAGGAAAGAGGGAAGGGCATTACCAGAGACAACAGGAAAGAGGGAAGGGCATTACCAGAGACAACAGGAAAGAGGGAAGGGCATTACCAGAGACAACAGGAAAGAGGGAAGGGCATTACCAGACACAACAGGAAAGAGGGTAGGACATTACCAGAGGCAACAGGAAAGAGGGAAGGACATTACCAGAGGCAACAGGAAAGAGGGAAGGACATTACCAGAGGCAACAGGAAAGAGGGAAGGACATTACCAGACACAACAGGAAAGAGGGAAGGACATTACCAGAGACAACAGGAAAGAGGGAAGAACATTACCAGAGGCAACAGGAAAGAGGGTAGGACATTACCAGAGACAACAGGAAAGAGGGAAGGGCATTACCAGAGACAACAGGAAAGAGGGTAGGACATTACCAGAGACAACAGGAAAGAGGGAAGGACATTACCAGACACAACAGGAAAGAGGGTAGGACATTACCAGAGGCAACAGGAAAGAGGGTAGGACATTACCAGAGACAACAGGAAAGAGGGTAGGACATTACCAGAGACAACAGGAAAGAGGGAAGGACATTACCAGAGACAACATGAAAGACATTACCAGAGACAACAGGAAAGACATTACCAGAGACAACAGGAAAGACATTACCAGAGACAACGGGAAAGACATTACCAGAGACAACGGGAAAGACATTACCAGAGACAACGGGAAAGACATTACCAGAGACAACGGGAAAGACATTACCAGAGACAACGGGAAAGACATTACCAGAGACAACGGGAAAGACATTACCAGAGACAACGGGAAAGACATTACCAGAGACAACGGGAAAGACATTACCAGAGACAACGGGAAAGACATTACCAGAGACAACAGGAAAGACATTACCAGAGACAACAGGAAAGACATTACCAGAGACAACGGGAAAGACATTACCAGAGACAACAGGAAAGAGGGAAGGGCATTACCAGAGACAACAGGAAAGAGGGAAAGACATTACCAGAGACAACAGGAAAGACATTACCAGAGACAACAGGAAAGACATTACCAGAGACAACAGGAAAGACATTACCAGAGACAACAGGAAAGACATTACCAGAGACAACGGGAAAGACATTACCAGAGACAACGGGAAAGAGGGAAGGACATTACCAGAGACAACGGGAAAGAGGGAAGGACATTACCAGAGACAACATGAAAGAGGGAAGGACATTACCAGAGACAACAGGAAAGACATTACCAGAGACAACAGGAAAGACATTACCAGAGACAACAGGAAAGACATTACCAGAGACAACAGGAAAGACATTACCAGAGACAACAGGAAAGACATTACCAGAGACAACGGGAAAGACATTACCAGAGACAACAGGAAAGACATTACCAGAGACAACAGGAAAGACATTACCAGAGACAACGGGAAAGACATTACCAGAGACAACGGGAAAGACATTACCAGAGACAACGGGAAAGACATTACCAGAGACAACGGGAAAGACATTACCAGAGACAACGGGAAAGACATTACCAGAGACAACGGGAAAGACATTACCAGAGACAACGGGAAGAGACAACAGGAAAGACATTACCAGAGACAACAGGAAAGACATTACCAGAGACAACATGAAAGACATTACCAGAGACAACAGGAAAGACATTACCAGAGACAACGGGAAAGACATTACCAGAGACAACGGGAAAGACATTACCAGAGACAACAGGAAAGACATTACCAGAGACAACGGGAAAGACATTACCAGAGACAACGGGAAAGACATTACCAGAGACAACAGGAAAGAGGGAAGGACATTACCAGAGACAACAGGAAAGACATTACCAGAGACAACAGGAAAGACATTACCAGAGACAACAGGAAAGAGGGAAGGACATTACCAGAGACAACAGGAAAGACATTACCAGAGACAACAGGAAAGACATTACCAGAGACAACAGGAAATAGACATTACCAGAGACAACAGGAAAGAGGAAAGACATTACCAGAGACAACAGGAAAGACATTACCAGAGACAACGGGAAAGAGGGAAGGACATTACCAGAGACAACAGACAACAGGAAAGACATTACCAGAGACAACAGGAAAGACATTACCAGAGACAACGGGAAAGACATTACCAGAGACAACGGGAAAGACATTACCAGAGACAACGGGAAAGACATTACCAGAGACAACAGGAAAGAGGGAAAGACATTACCAGAGACAACAGGAAAGACATTACCAGAGACAACAGGAAAGACATTACCAGAGACAACAGGAAAGACATTACCAGAGACAACGGGAAAGACATTACCAGAGACAACAGGAAAGACATTACCAGAGACAACAGGAAAGACATTACCAGAGACAACGGGAAAGACATTACCAGAGACAACGGGAAAGACATTACCAGAGACAACAGGAAAGACATTACCAGAGACAACGGGAAAGACATTACCAGAGACAACGGGAAAGACATTACCAGAGACAACAGGAAAGACATTACCAGAGACAACAGGAAAGACATTACCAGAGACAACAGGAAAGACATTACCAGAGACAACGAAAGACATTAAAGACAACGGGAAAGACATTACCAGAGACAACGGGAAAGACATTACCAGAGACAACGGGAAAGACATTACCAGAGACAACAGGAAAGACATTACCAGAGACAACAGGAAAGACATTACCAGAGACAACAGGAAAGACATTACCAGAGACAACAGGAAAGACATTACCAGAGACAACATGAAAGACATTACCAGAGGAAAGACATTACCAGAGACAACAGGAAAGACATTACCAGAGACAACAGGAAAGACATTACCAGAGACAACGGGAAAGACATTACCAGAGACAACAGGAAAGACATTACCAGAGACAACAGGAAAGAGGGAAGGGCATTACCAGAGACAACAGGAAAGAGGGAAGGGCATTACCAGAGACAACAGGAAAGAGGGAAGGGCATTACCAGAGACAACAGGAAAGAGGGAAGGGCATTACCAGAGACAACAGGAAAGAGGGAAGGGCATTACCAGAGACAACAGGAAAGAGGGAAGGGCATTACCAGAGACAACAGGAAAGAGGGAAGGGCATTACCAGAGACAACAGGAAAGAGGGAAGGACATTACCAGAGACAACAGGAAAGAGGGAAGGACATTACCAGAGGCAACAGGAAAGAGGGAAGGACATTACCAGAGACAACAGGAAAGAGGGAAGGACATTACCAGAGACAACAGGAAAGAGGGAAGGACATTACCAGAGCAACAGGAAAGAGGGAAGGACATTACCAGAGACAACAGGAAAGAGGGAAGAACATTACCAGAGACAACAGGAAAGAGGGTAGGACATTACCAGAGACAACAGGAAAGAGGGAAGGGCATTACCAGAGACAACAGGAAAGAGGGTAGGACATTACCAGAGACAACAGGAAAGAGGGAAGGACATTACCAGAGACAACAGGAAAGAGGGTAGGACATTACCAGAGACAACAGGAAAGAAGGACATTACCAGAGACAACAGGAAAGAGGGTAGGACATTACCAGAGACAACAGGAAAGAGGGAAGGACATTACCAGAGACAACATGAAAGACATTACCAGAGACAACAGGAAAGACATTACCAGAGACAACAGAAAGACAACAGGAAAGACATTACCAGAGATTACCAGAGACAACGGAAAGACATTACCAGAGACAACGGGAAAGACATTACCAGAGACAACGGGAAAGACATTACCAGAGACAACGGGAAAGACATTACCAGAGACAACGGGAAAGACATTACCAGAGACAACGGGAAAGACATTACCAGAGACAACGGGAAAGACATTACCAGAGACAACAGGAAAGACATTACCAGAGACAACAGGAAAGACATTACCAGAGACAACAGGAAAGACATTACCAGAGACAACAGTTAAGACATTACCAGAGACAACGGGAAAGACATTACCAGAGACAACAGGAAAGAGGGAAGGGCATTACCAGAGACAACAGGAAAGAGGGAAAGACATTACCAGAGACAACAGGAAAGACATTACCAGAGACAACAGGAAAGACATTACCAGAGACAACGGGAAAGAGGGAAGGACATTACCAGAGACAACAGGAAAGACATTACCAGAGACAACAGGAAAGACATTACCAGAGACCAGAGGGAAGACATTACAGGACAACGGGAAAGAGGGAAGGACATTACCAGAGACAACAGGAATGAAACCAGAGGAAGGACATTACCAGAGACAACAGGAAAGACATTACCAGGACAAAGGAAAGACATTACCAGAGACAACAGGAAAGACATTACCAGACAACGGGAAAGACATTACCAGAGACAACAGGAAAGACATTACCAGAGACAACAGGAAAAGAGACGGGAAAGACATTACCAGAGACATTACCAGAGACAAGGGAAAGACATTACCAGAAAGACATTACCAGAGACAACAGGAAAGACATTACCAGAGACAACAGGAAAGACATTACCAGAGACAACAGGAAAGACATTACCAGAGACAACAGGGAAAGACATTACCAGAGACAACAGGAAAGACATTACCAGAGACAACGGGAAAGACATTACCAGAGACAACAGTTAAGACATTACCAGAGACAACGGGAAAGACATTACCAGAGACAACAGGAAAGAGGGAAGGGCATTACCAGAGACAACAGGAAAGAGGGAAAGACATTACCAGAGACAACAGGAAAGACATTACCAGAGACAACAGGAAAGACATTACCAGAGACAACGGGAAAGAGGGAAGGACATTACCAGAGACAACGGGAAAGAGGGAAGGACATTACCAGAGACAACAGGAAAGACATTACCAGAGACAACAGGATAGACATTACCAGAGACAACAGGATAGACATTACCAGAGACAACAGGAAAGACATTACCAGAGACAACAGGAAAGACATTACCAGAGACAACAGGAAAGACATTACCAGAGACAACAGGAAAGACATTACCAGAGACAACAGGAAAGACATTACCAGAGACAACAGGAAAGACATTACCAGAGACAACAGGAAAGACATTACCAGAGACAACAGGAAAGACATTACCAGAGACAACAGGAAAGACATTACCAGAGACAACAGGGACATTACCAGAGACAACAGGAAAGACATTACCAGAGACAACAGGAAAGAAAGGACATTACCAGAGACAACAGGGAAAGACATTACCAGAGACAACAGGAAAGACATTACCAGAGACAACAGGGAAAGACATTACCAGAGACAACAGGAAAGACATTACCAGAGACAACAGGAAAGACATTACCAGAGACAACAGGAAAGACATTACCAGAGACAACGGGAAAGACATTACCAGGAAAGACATTACCAGAGACAACAGGAAAGGGAACATTACCAGAGACAACAGGAAAGAGGGAAGGACATTACCAGAGACAACAGGAAAGACATTACCAGAGACAACAGGAAGAGGGAAGGGCATTACCAGACACAACAGGAAAGAGGGAAGGACATTACCAGAGACAACAGGACATTACCAGAAGGACATTACCAGAGACAACAGGAGGGCATTACCAGAGACAACAGGAAAGAAGGACATTACCAGAGACAACAGGAAAGAAAGGACATTACCAGAGACAACAGGAAAGAGGGAAGGACATTACCAGAGACAACAGAGACAACAGGAAAGAGGGAAGGACATTACCAGAGACAACAGGAAAGAGGGTAGGACATTACCAGAGACAACAGGAAAGAGGGAAGGACATTACCAGAGACAACAGGACATTAAGAGAGGGAAGGACATTACCAGAGACAACAGGAAAGAGGGTAGGACATTACCAGAGACAACAGGAAAGAGGGAAGGACATTACCAGAGACAACAGGAAAGAGGGAAGACATTACCAGAGACAACAGGAAAGACATTACCAGAGACAACAGGAAAGAGGAAGGACATTACCAGAGACAACAGGAAAGACATTACAGAGACAACAGGAAAGACATTACCAGAGACAACAGGAAAGACATTACCAGAGACAACAGGAAAGAGGGAAAGACATTACCAGAGACAACGGGAAAGACATTACCAGAAAGAGGGAAAGACATTACCAGAGACAACAGACATTAACGGGAAAGACGGGAAAGACATTACCAGAGACAACGGGAAAGACATTACCAGAGACAACAGGAAAGACATTACCAGAGACAACAGGAAAGACATTACCAGAGACAACAGGAAAGACATTACCAGAGACAACAGGAAAGACATTACCAGAGACAACAGGAAAGACATTACCAGAGACAACAGGAAAGACATTACCAGAGACAACAGGAAAGAGGGAAGGACATTACCAGAGACAACAGGAAAGACATTACCAGAGACAACAGGAAAGACATTACCAGAGACAACAGGAAAGACATTACCAGAGACAACGGGAAAGACATTACCAGAGACAACGGGAAAGAGGAAGGACATTACCAGAGACAACGGGAAAGAGGGAAGGACATTACCAGAGACAACAGGAAAGACATTACCAGAGACAACAGGATAGACATTACCAGAGACAACAGGATAGACATTACCAGAGACAACAGGAAAGACATTACCAGAGACAACAGGAAAGACATTACCAGAGACAACAGGAAAGACATTACCAGAGACAACAGGAAAGACATTACCAGAGACAACAGGAAAGACATTACCAGAGACAACAGGAAAGAGGGAAGGACATTACCAGAGACAACAGGGAAGGACATTACCAGAGACAACAGGAAAGAGGGAAGGACATTACCAGAGACAACATGAAAGACATTACCAGAGACAACAGGAAAGACATTACCAGAGACAACAGGAAAGACATTACCAGAGACAACAGGAAAGACATTACCAGAGACAACAGGAAAGAGGGAAGGACATTACCAGACACAACAGGAAAGAGGGTAGGACATTACCAGAGGCAACAGGAAAGAGGGAAGGACATTACCAGACGCAACAGGAAAGAGGGAAGGACATTACCAGAGACAACAGGAAAGAGGGAAGGACATTACCAGAGGCAACAGGAAAGAGGGTAGGACATTACCAGAGACAACAGGAAAGAGGGAAGGGCATTACCAGAGACAACAGGAAAGAGGGTAGGACATTACCAGAGACAACAGGAAAGAGGGTAGGACATTACCAGAGACAACAGGAAAGAGGGAAGGACATTACCAGACACAACAGGAAAGAGGGTAGGACATTACCAGAGGCAACAGGAAAGAGGGTAGGACATTACCAGAGACAACAGGAAAGAGGGAAGGACATTACCAGAGACAACAGGAAAGAGGGAAGGACATTACCAGACACAACAGGAAAGAGGGTAGGACATTACCAGACACAACAGGAAAGAGGGTAGGAAATTACCAGAGACAACAGGAAATAGCATTACCAGAGACAACAGGAAAGAGGGTAGGACATTACCAGAGACAACAGGAAAGAGGGTAGGACATTACCAGACAACAGGAAAGAGGGTAGGACATTACCAGAGGCAACAGGAAAGAGGGTAGGACATTACCAGACACAACAGGAAAGAGGGAAGGACATTACCAGACAACAGGAAAGAGGGAAGGACATTACCAGAGACAACAGGAAAGAGGTTAGGACATTACCAGAGACAACAGGAAAGAGGGATGTAATACTAAACCACCAAATACAAACTCTGTTACTGATGTGGAGAAATGAAGTAACGAGGCTGGAATGGGTGGTGGGATGTATTGGGAGGGTTGTGGCCCCTCTCCCTCCTCTCCTCCCCTCTCTGTCCTCCTCTCTTTCCTCTCCCTCTCTTTCTCTTTCCCTCTCCCTGTCCTCCCCTCTCCTCTCCTCTCTTTCCTCTCCCTCCCCTTCTTTCCTCTCCCTCCCCCTCTCCTCCCCTCTTTTTCCTCCCTCCCTTTCCTCTCCCTCTCTCTCTCTCTCCTCTCCCTTTCCTCTCTCTCTCCTCTCCCTTTCCTCCCTCTCTCCTTCCCTCCCCTCTCCTCTCCCTCCCCCTTTCCTCCCCTCTCCCTCCCTCCCTTTCCCTCCCTCTTTCCTCCCCTCTCCCTCCCTCTCTTCCTCTTTCCTCCCCCTCTTCCTCTCCTTTCCATTCCTCCCCTCTCCTCTCCTCACCTCCCTCTCTTTCCTCTCCCCTCTTCTCCCTCCCCTCTCCCTCCCCTCACCCCTCTCCCTCCCTTTCCTCCCCTCTCCCTCCCTTTCCTCCCCTCTCCCTCCCTTTCCTCCCCTCTTCCCTCCCTCTCCTTTCCTTTCCTCCCCTCTCCTTCTCCTTTCCTCTCCTCTCTTTCCTCCCCTCTCCCTCACTCTTTCCTCCCCTCTCCCTCACTCTCTTTCCTCCCCTCTTCCCTCCCTCTCTTTCCTCCCCTCTCCCTCACTCTCTTTCCTCCCCTCTTCCCTCCCTCTCCTTTCCTCTCCTCTCCTCTGTCCTCACCCTCTTTCCTCCCCTCACCTCCCCCTCACTCTTTCCTCCCTCCCCTCTCCCTCACTCTTTCCTCCCTCCCCTCACTCTTTCCTCCCTCCCCTCTCCCTCCCTCCCCTCTCCCTCGCTCCCCTCTCCCTCTTTCCTCCCCTCTCCCTCTTTCCTCCCCTCTCCCTCTTTCCTCCCTCCCCTCTCCCTCACTCTTTCCTCCCTCCCCTCTCCCTCACTCTTTCCTCCCTCGCTCTCTTTCCTCCCTCCCCTCTCCCTCGCTCCCTCCCCTCTCCCTCGCTCCCTTTCCTCCCTCGCTCCCTTTCCTCCCTCTCCCTCGCTCTCTTTCCTCCCTCTCCCTCGCTCTCTTTCCTCCCTCTCCCTCTTTCCTCCCTCTCCCTCTTTCCTCCCTCTTTCCTCCCTCTCCCTCTTTCCTCCCTCTCCCTCTTTCCTCCCTCTCTCCTCCCTCTCCCTCTTTCCTCCCTCTTTCTCGCTCTCTTTCCTCCCTCCCTCTCTCTCTTTCCTCCCTCCCCTCTCCCTCGCTCCCCTCACCCTCACTCTTTCCTCCCTCTTTCCTCCCTCCCCTCCCCCTCCTTTCCTCTCCTTTCCTCTTTCCTCCCCTCCCCCTTTCCTCCCCTCCCCCTTTCCTCCCCTCCCTCTTTCCTCTTTCCTCTCCTTTCCTCTTTCCTCTCCTTTCCTCTTTCCTCTCCTTTCCTCTTTCCTCTCCTTTCCTCTTTCCCTCTTTCCCTCTTTCCTCTCCTTTCCTCTCCGACACTTGAATACTGTCTGGAATGTTGGGAGGAGTCCACATTCCTGAACACACCCACACACTACACACAGTTAATCTGCCAAACTGGATCTGGCTGAGGACTCCCAGATAATCACTCACAGCCTGAACACACACAGAGCCCTCTGTACCGTGACATGGCAGGCACACACAACCAGCTGAGCGACTGTGTCTCTGTGTCTCTGTGTCTCTGTGTCTCTGTGTGTCTGTGTGTCTGTGTCTGTGATAATTCATGTCACCTTTAAGGAACAAATGGGGAGGAAACCCAATCTCTCATTATCACAGACCCAGCCTCAACACAGCTCCAACCTTACACTGCTGATCTCTGCACTAGCCTTAAATAGACACACACACACTGAACTGTCCTACAGACAGTGTACGATGACTATGGAGGTCCTGTCCGTCAACATTTTCAAAACGTACAATGTGACACACAGAGAGAGACAACCCTCGACCAAATACACGAGGCACAAATTACCCATTCAATAACCTGTGTTCCCTCTCGGTGTGTCTAACAAAACACTCTAATACTCTGCCTTCACACACCAAGGATGTGTTTACACAGCCAGCCCAATTCTGATCCAGGGCGTTGTTTACACAGCCAGCCCAATTCTGATCTAGGGCGTTGTTTAGCCCAATTCTGATCCAGGGCGTTGTTTACACAGACAGCCCAATTCTGATCCAGGGCGTTGTTTACACAGACAGCCCAATTCTGATCTAGGGCGTTGTTTACACAGAGGGGCAGCCCAATTCTGATCCAGGGCGTTGTTTACACAGCCAGCCCAATTCTGATCCAGGGCGTTGTTTACACAGCCAGCCCAATTCTGATCCAGGGCGTTGTTTACACAGCCAGCCCAATTCTGATCCAGGGCGTTGTTTACTGATCCAGGGCGTTGTTTACACAGCCAGCCCAATTCTGAATTCTGATCCAGGGCGTTGTTTACACAGCCAGCCCATTCTGATCTGATCCAGGGCGTTGTTTACACAGCCAGCCCAATTCTGATCCAGGGCGTTGTTTACACAGCCAGCCCAGGGCGTTGTTCAGCCCAATTCTGATTCTGATCCAGGGCGTTGTTTACACAGCCAGCCCAATTCTGATCCAGGGCGTTGTTTACACAGCCAGCCCAATTCTGATCCAGGGCGTTGTTTACACAGCCAGCCCAATTCTGATCCAGGGCGTTGTTTACACAGCCAGCCCAATTCTGATCCAGGGCGTTGGCGCCCAATTCTTCCAGGGCGTTGTTTACACAGCCAGCCCAATTCTGACAGCCAGCCCAATTCTGATCCAGGGCGTTGTTTACACAGCCAGCCCAATTCTGATCCAGGGCGTTGTTTACACAGCCAGCCCAATTCTGATCCAGGGCGTTGTTTCCACACAGCCAGCCCAATTCTGATCCAGGGCGTTGTTTACACAGCCAGCCCAATTCTGATCCAGGGCGTTGTTTACACAGGCTGTTGTTTACACAGCCAGCCCAATTCTGATCCAGGGCGTTTACACAGCCAGCCCAATTCTGATCCAGGGCGTTGTTTACACAGCCAGCCCAATTCTGATCCAGGGCGTTGTTTACACAGCCAGCCCAATTCTGATCCAGGGCGTTGTTTACACAGCCAGCCCAATTCTGATCCAGGGCGTTGTTTACACAGCCAGCCCAATTCTGATCCAGGGCGTTGTTTACACAGCCAGCCCAATTCTGATCCAGGGCGTTGTTTACACAGCCAGCCCAATTCTGATCCAGGGCGTTGTTTACACAGCCAGCCCAATTCTGATCCAGGGCGTTGTTTACACAGCCAGCCCAATTCTGATCCAGGGCGTTGTTTACACAGCCAGCCCAATTCTGATCCAGGGCGTTGTTTACACAGCCAGCCCAATTCTGATCCAGGGCGTTGTTTACACAGCCAGCCCAATTCTGATCCAGGGCGTTGTTTACACAGCCAGCCCAATTCTGATCCAGGGCGTTGTTTACACAGACAGCCCAATTCTGATCTAGGGCGTTGTTTACACAGACACCCCAATTCTGATCCAGGGCTGTGCTTACACAGGCAACCCAATTCTCATCTTTTTCCCAATTATTGGCAAAAGCGCTGGTCCTCTGCTTTGCTTAAACATACATAGAGAGAAGGGTAGAGAATCGGACCACAGCATAGTAAGTGCGAATCTGATTGGCGGGTTGATGGATGGATTGATTGATGAATTGGTTAAATGTGTTAATTGACTCACCTTGCTTCTGTTCAAAGTCATCCAACACTTTATCCAGGTTGAAGGCCTCTGTCTGGAAGTGGTTGTCCATGAGTCCGGTACCTCCACCCTGAAACACGCTGCAGGAACCTGTTAATATAGGGTTAACACCGGGTTAACACCGGGTTAGCACCGGCACTGGAAGTAGTTATCTGGGTTAACGCCCTCAATCTCTTCATCTCCCTCCCCATGTCTCGCTCATCGGGCAATCATCTCGCTCACTCCCTCCCTCACCTGTCCAGAGGTCCTCTCCAACAGTAGTCCTGGGTAGCTGTGATCTCCTTCACACTCAGGCTCACTTCCTCATCCAGTCTGGCCAGCGCCAAGCACCCATATCTGCAACGACAAGGAACCCGTCACACTCAGGCTCACTTCCTCATCCAGTCTGGCCAGCGCCAAGCACCCATATCTGCAACGACAAGGAACCCGTCACACTCAGGCTCACTTCCTCATCCAGTCTGGCCAGCGCCAAGCACCCATATCTTTTATTTGGTGTTACCGTTTCATCCCACACCTGTTGAGCTGAATTCTGATCACCTATTACTGAATGAGTGCACACTTCAGGGAAATGACTAGAGAGGAATCGACTGTGGTCTTGGTCTGATAGAGGATAAAGAGCAATGGCCAATCGGAGTAGAACAGTACACACACACACACACACACACACACACACACACACACACCTGGCCAGTCTTCTTGCTGACCGGGACCTCAGGGGTTAAAAACTGTTCTGTTTGAACTTCAGGGTCATGGACAGTACAAGGGAGGGGAGAGGACCAGGCTTTACGCTCCCAAGTGGTACAGCGGTCTAAGACACTGCATCTCAGTGCTAGAGGCGTCCACTACAGACCCGGGTTCAATTCCAGGCGGTATCACAACCGGCCGTTATTTCGAGTCCCACAGGGCGGCGCACAATTGCCCCAGTGTCGTCCTGGTTAGGGTTTGGCCGGGGTAGGTCGTCACTGTAAATAATAATTTCTTCTTACCTAACTTGCCTAGTTAAAATATTACTTTTTTTTACCAGGGACCAGAGATTGAAGAGTGACTGTTTTACAAATTTAGATTTTTTTCAACACTTTTCTGGCTTCTACATGATTCCATAATGTGTTATTTCATAGTTTTGATGTCTTCACTATTATTCTCCAATGTTGAAAATAGTACAACAACAAAAATAGAGAAACCCTTGAATGAGGTGTCTTTTCACTGGTAAGCGCAAAGCAGATGGGATGGCATATCACTGCAGAATGCTGTGGTAGGCAGGCTGGTTAAGTGTGCCTTGAATTCTAAATAAAATCAGACAGTGTCACCAGAAAAGCACCCCCAAAACATCACACCACCACCTCCTCCTCCATGCTTCACGGTAGGAACCACACATGCGGACATCATCCGTTCATCTTCTCTGCGTCTCACAAATACACAGCAGTTGGAACCAAAAATCTCAAATTTGGACTCATCAGACCAAAGGACAGATTTCCACCAGTCTAATGTCCATTTCTTGTGTTTCTTGGCCCAAGCAAGTCTCTTCTTATTGGTGTCCTTTAGTAGTGGTTTGCAGCAATTCGACCACAAAAGCCTGAATCACGCATTCTCCTCCGAACAGTTGATGTTGAGATGCGTCTTACTTGAACTCTCTGAAGCATTTATTTGGGCTGCAATTTCTGAGGCTGGTAACTCCTAATGAATGTATCCTCTGCAGCAGAGGTAACTCTGGGTCTTCCTTTCTTGTGGCGGTCCTTATGAGAGCCAGTTTCATCATAGCGCTTGATGGTTTTTGCGACTGCACTTGAAGAAACTTTCAAAGTTCTTGAAATGTTTCACATTGACGGACCTTCATGTCTTAAAGTAATGAAAGAAATTCCACAAATTAACTTTTAACAAGGCACACCTGTTAATTGAAATGCATTCCAGGTGACTACCTCATGAAGCTGGTTGAGAGAATGCCAAGAGTGTGCAAAGCTGTCAAGGCAAAGGGTGGCTACTTTAAAGAATCTCAAATATATTTTGATTTGTTAAACACTTTTTGGGTTACTACATGATTCCATATGGGTTATTTCATAGTTGTGATATCTTCACTATATTTCTACAGTGTAGAAAATAGTTTTTTTTTAAATGACGAGTATTTTGGTACTGTATAGGATCTAACAATATGGAAGTGGGCTTAATGGGTACACTTACATTAAGTGTAAGTGCCTTAATGTGTTTGGACCCCAGGAAGAGTAGCTGCTGCCTTGGCAGGAACTAGTGGGGATCAATAATAAACCCCAGGAAGAGTAGCTGCTGCCTTGGCAGGAACTCATGGGGATCCATAATAAACCCCAGGAAGAGTAGCTGCTGCCTTGGCAGGAACTAATGGGGATCCATAATAAACCCCAGGAAGAGTAGCTGCTGCCTTGGCAGGAACTAATGGGGATCCATAATAAACCCCAGGAAGAGTAGCTGCTGCCTTGGCAGGAACTAATGGGGATCCATAATAAACCCCAGGAAGAGTAGCTGCTGCCTTGGCAGGAACTAATGGGGATCCATAATAAACCCCAGGAAGAGTAGCTGCTGCCTTGGTAGGAACTAAATGGGGATCCATAATAAACCCCAGGAAGAGTAGCTGCTGCCTTGGCAGGAACTAATGGGGATCCATAATAAACCCCAGGAAGAGTAGCTGCTGCCTTGGCAGGAACTAATGGGGATCCATAATAAACCCCAGGAAGAGTAGCTGCTGCCTTGGCAGGAACTAATGGGGATCCATAATAAACCCCAGGAAGAGTAGCTGCTGCCTTGGCAGGAACTAATGGGGATCCATAATAAACCCCAGGAAGAGTAGCTGCTGCCTTGGCAGGAACTAATGGGGATCCATAATAAACCCCAGGAAGAGTAGCTGCTGCCTTGGTAGGAACTAAATGGGGATCCATAATAAACCCCAGGAAGAGTAGCTGCTGCCTTGGCAGGAACTAATGGGGATCCATAATAAACCCCAGGAAGAGTAGCTGCTGCCTTGGCAGGAACTAATGGGGATCCATAATAAACCCCAGGAAGAGTAGCTGCTGCCTTGGCAGGAACTAATGGGGATCCATAATAAACCCCAGGAAGAGTAGCTGCTGCCTTGGCAGGAACTAATGGGGATCCATAATAAACCCCAGGAAGAGTAGCTGCTGCCTTGGTAGGAACAAATGGGGATCCATAATAAACCCCAGGAAGAGTAGCTGCTGCCTTGGCAGGAACTAATGGGGATCCATAATAAACCCCAGGAAGAGTAGCTGCTGCCTTGGCAGGAACTAATGGGGATCCATAATAAACCCCAGGAAGAGTAGCTGCTGCCTTTGTAGGAACTAAATGGGGATCCATAATAAACCCCAGGAAGAGTAGCTGCTGCCTTGGCAGGAACTAATGGGGATCCATAATTAACCCCAGGAAGAATAGCTGCTGCCTTGGCAGGAACTAATGGGATCCATAATAAACCCCAGGAAGAGTAGCTGCTGCCTTGGCAGGAACTAATGGGGATCCATAATAAACCCCAGGAAGAGTAGCTGCTGCCTTGGCAGGAACTAATGGGGATCCATAATAAACCCCAGGAAGAGTAGCTGCTGCAGGAACTAATGGGGATCCATAATAAACCCCAGGAAGAGTAGCTGCTGCCTTGGCAGGAACTAATGGGATCCATAATAAACCCCAGGAAGAGTAGCTGCTGCCTTGGCAGGAACTAATGGGGATCCATAATAAACCCCAGGAAGAGTAGCTGCTGCCTTGGCAGGAACTAATGGGGATCCATAATAAACCCCAGGAAGAGTAGCTGCTGCCTTGGCAGGAACTAATGGGGATCCATAATAAACCCCAGGAAGAGTAGCTGCTGCCTTGGCAGGAACTAATGGGGATCCATAATAAACCCCAGGAAGAGTAGCTGCTGCCTTGGCAGGAACTAATGGGGATCCATAATAAACCCCAGGAAGAGTAGCTGCTGCCTTGGCAGGAACTAATGGGGATCCATAATAAACCCCAGGAAGAGTAGCTGCTGCCTTGGCAGGAACTAATGGGGATCCATAATAAACCCCAGGAAGAGTAGCTGCTGCCTTGGCAGGAACTAATGGGGATCCATAATAAACCCAGGAAGAGTAGCTGCTGCCTTGCCAGGAACTAATGGGGATCCATAATAAACCCCAGGAAGAGTAGCTGCTGCCTTGACAGGAACTATTGGGGATCAATAATAAACCCCAGGAAGAGTAGCTGCTGCCTTGGCAGGAACTAATGGGGATCCATAATAAACCCCAGGAAGAGTAGCTGCTGCCTTGGTAGGAACTAAATGGGGATCCATAATAAACCCCAGGAAGAGTAGCTGCTGCCTTGACAGGAACTAATGGGGATCCATAATAAACACCAGGAAGAGTAGCTGCTGCCTTGGCAGGAACTAGTGGGGATCCATAATAAACCCCAGGAAGAATAGCTGCTGCCTTGGCAGGAACTAATGGGGATCCATAATAAACCCCAGGAAGAGTAGCTGCTGCCTTGGCAGGAACTAATGGGGATCCATAATAAACCCCAGGAAGAGTAGCTGCTGCCTTGGCAGGAACTAATGGGGATCCATAATAAACCCCAGGAAGAGTAGCTGCTGCCTTGGCAGGAACTAAATGGGGATCCATAATAAACCCCAGGAAGAGTAGCTGCTGCCTTGGCAGGAACTAATGGGGATCCATAATAAACCCCAGGAAGAGTAGCTGCTGCCTTGGCAGGAACTAATGGGGATCCATAATAAACCCCAGGAAGAGTAGCTGCTGCCTTGGCAGGAACTAATGGGGATCCATAATAAACCCCAGGAAGAGTAGCTGCTGCCTTGGCAGGAACTAATGGGGATCCATAATAAACCCCAGGAAGAGTAGCTGCTGCCTTGGCAGGAACTAATGGGGATCCATAATAAACCCCAGGAAGAGTAGCTGCTGCCTTGGCAGGAACTAAATGGGGATCCATAATAAACCCCAGGAAGAGTAGCTGCTGCCTTGGCAGGAACTAATGGGGATCCATAATAAACCCCAGGAAGAGTAGCTGCTGCCTTGGCAGGAACTAATGGGGATCCATAATAAACCCCAGGAAGAGTAGCTGCTGCCTTGGCAGGAACTAATGGGGATCCATAATAAACCCCAGGAAGAGTAGCTGCTGCCTTGGCAGGAACTAATGGGGATCCATAATAAACCCCAGGAAGAGTAGCTGCTGCCTTGGTAGGAACTAAATGGGGATCCATAATAAACCCCAGGAAGAGTAGCTGCTGCCTTGGCAGGAACTAATGGGGATCCATAATAAACCCCAGGAAGAGTAGCTGCTGCCTTGGCAGGAACTAATGGGGATCCATAATAAACCCCAGGAAGAGTAGCTGCTGCCTTGGCAGGAACTAATGGGGATCCATAATAAACCCCAGGAAGAGTAGCTGCTGCCTTGGTAGGAACTAAATGGGGATCCATAATAAACCCCAGGAAGAGTAGCTGCTGCCTTGGCAGGAACTAATGGGGATCCATAATAAACCCCAGGAAGAGTAGCTGCTGCCTTGGCAGGAACTAATGGGGATCCATAATAAACCCCAGGAAGAGTAGCTGCTGCCTTGGTAGGAACTAAATGGGGATCCATAATAAACCCCAGGAAGAGTAGCTGCTGCCTTGGCAGGAACTAATGGGGATCCATAATAAACCCCAGGAAGAGTAGCTGCTGCCTTGGCAGGAACTAATGGGGATCCATAATAAACCCCAGGAAGAGTAGCTGCTGCCTTGGCAGGAACTAATGGGGATCCATAATAAACCCCAGGAAGAGTAGCTGCTGCCTTGACAGTAACTAATATCTATATACAGGGGGTACTGGTACAGAGTCAATGCGGAGGCTATATACAGGGGGTACTGGTACAGAGTCAATGCGGAGGCTTTATACAGGGGGTACCGGTACAGAGTCAATGTGGAGGCTATATACAGGGTGTTACGGTACAGAGTCAATGTGGAGGCTATATACAGGGGGTACTGGTACAGAGTCAATGTGGAGGCTATATACAGGGATACCGGTACAGAGTCAATGTGGAGGCTATATACAGGGGTACCGGTACAGAGTTAATGTGGAGGCTATATACAGGGTGTTACGGTACAGAGTTAATGTGGAGGCTATATACAGGGGGTACCGGTACAGAGTCAATGTGGAGGCTATATACAGGGGTACCAGTACAGAGTCAATGTGGAGGCTATATACAGGGGTACCGGTACAGAGTTAATGTGGAGGCTATATACAGGGTGTTACGGTACAGAGTTAATGTGGAGGCTATATACAGGGGGTACCGGTACAGAGTCAATGTGGAGGCTATATACAGGGGTACCAGTACAGAGTCAATGTGGAGGCTATATACAGGTGGTACCGGTACAGAGTCAATGTGGAGGGTATATACAGGGGTACCAGTACAGAGTCAATGTGGAGGCTATATACAGGTGGTACCGGTACAGAGTCAATGTGGAGGCTATATACAGGGGTACCAGTACAGAGTCAATGTGGAGGCTATATACAGGTGGTACCGGTACAGAGTCAATGTGGAGGCTATATACAGGGGTACCAGTACAGAGTCAATGTGGAGGTTATATACAGGGGTACCGGTACAGAGTCAATGTGGAGGCTATATACAGGGTGTTACGGTACAGAGTCAATGTGGAGGCTATATACAGGGGGTACTGGTACAGAGTCAATGTGGAGGCTATATACAGGGGGTACTGGTACAGATAGTTATGTAGCCATTTGACTAGATGTTTAGGAGTCTTATGGCTTGGGGGTAGAAGCTGTTTAGAAGCCTCTTGGACCTAGACTTGGCGCTCCGGTACCGCTTGCCTTGCGGTAGCAGAGAGAACAGTCTGACTCGGGTGGCTGGAGTCTTGAGGTTAGAGGCCGAGCAGTTGCCATACCAGGCAGTGATGGAACGAGTCAGAATGCTCTCGATGGTGCAGCTGTAGAACCTTTTGAGGGTCTAAGGACACATGCCAAATCATTTCAGTCTCCTGAGGGGGAATAGGTTTTGTCGTGTCCTCTTCACAACTGTCTTGGTGTGTTTTGACCATGTTAGTTTGTTGGTGATGTGGACGGTGATTTTCTTCATGCGAATGACGTGGAATTGGTCGGGGGATGTCTGCAGAAAAAAACTTTCGCGTCCGACTCGTTAAAACAAAGATCTTCATCCGGTTCGTGGTGAGTCGTCGCCGTCCTGATATCCAGAAGCTATTTCCGGTCATAAGATGGTGGCAGAAACATTATGTACAAAATTATTTACATATAATGCGGAAAAACAACAAAAATTGGTTAGGAGCCCGTAAAAACGGCAGCCATCTCCTCCGGCGCCATTTCATATTAAGAGGCAACATACTTGTTTCTAGATGTTTCTAAGAGCTCGAAGCACGGCAGCCCTCTCTGTTGACGCCATTTTTCAGCCTCGTATGATAATGTAAAGTAACCTCTTCCACCTGACTACTGTGTCTGCGTGTCTGCGTGTCTGCGCGTCTGCGCATCTGCGCGTGTGTGTGTGCGTGTGTGTCTGCGCGTGTGTGTGTGCGTGTGTGTCTGCGTGTGTGTGTGTGTGTCTGCGCGTGTGTGTGTGTGTGTCTCGTGTGTGTGTGTGTGTGTGTGTGTGTCTGCGCGTGTGTCTGCGCGTGTGTGTGTGTCTGCGCGTGTCTGTGTGTCTGCGCGTGTGTGTGTGTCTGCGCGTGTGTGTGTGTGTGTGTGTCTGCGCGTGTGTGTGTGTGTGTGTGTGTGTGTGTGTGTCTGTGTGTGTGTCTGTGTGTGTCTGTGTGTGTCTGTGTGTCTGTGTGTCTGGTGTGTGTGATAATTCATGTCACCTTTAAGGAACAAATGGGGAGGAAACCCAATCTCTCATTATCACAGACCCAGCCTCAACACAGCTCCAACCTTACACTGCTGATCTCTGCACTAGCCTTAAATAGACACAGACACAGACACAGACACAGACACAGACACAGACACAGACACAGACACAGACACAGACACAGACACAGACACAGACACACAGACACACAGACACCAGACACACAGACACACACAGACACACACACACACAGACACACAGACACACAGACACACACACACACACACAGACACACACACACACACACACACACACACACACACACACACAGACCCAGCCTCAACACAGCACGGCTCCAACCTTACACTACTGAGACTCAATCTGATTAAGAGGCAACATGCTTGTTTTTAGATGAACAGGAATCCTTGACCAGATCAAGGCATCGTCCCAAATGGCACCCTTAAAGTAGTGCACTATTTATAGTAAAAGCGGGTTCCATTTGGGCCAAGTGTAAACAGTCAACTGACCTCATCCAACTCCCTGTCCCCGGGCTCAATTGCTACTGCATATACACAGAGTATACCAGACATTAGGAACGCCATCCTAACATTGAGCCATAATTCCTCGTGGACTCTACAAAAAGGCATCGAAAGCATTCCACAGGGATGCTGGCCCACGGTTGTGTCAAGTTGACTGGATGTCCTTTGAGTGGTGGGCCGTTCTTCATACACACGGGGGAAACTTTTGAGCGTGGAAAACCCGGCACCTAATACCATATCCCATTTAAAAGATATGCAATAGCATAGCAACGCAGAGCAACACACAGCAAAGACGTTTCAACATGATCAGGAACCTATATAACCCGTCTGTAGTTCTCTGAAAAAAAAATCACTGCCCGTCATTTATTGCATTAGTCATCGCAGGGATCCTCTGACAAAAACGGCACCAGAACTGTGTAGTTTTAACCTTTAACCTTAACACAACCCGAATGGTAAAGTGGCGGCGTTGTCCTTGAATGAGAGTTCACAGGTCTACAACAGCTGCATTATGTATTATTCAGACTCTGGGTAATTACATCTGAATCAGGCTGGCTCCTGTCCTCACACAGCAGGATGTGTTTATAAAGAGATTTGCAGGAGGCTGTTCACATAGTTGGTAACTTGGTGAGGATGTAGTATGACACTACAACCCATCTAACCTAACCCTAACCTTGGTGAGTATGTAGTATGACACTACAACCCATCTAACCTAACCCTAACCTTGGTGAGTATGTAGTATGACACTACAACCCATCTAGCCTAACCCTAACCTTGGTGAGTATGTAGTATGACACTACAACCCATCTAACCTAACCCTAACCTTGGTGAGTATGTAGTATGACACTACAACCCATCTAACCTAACCCTAACCTTGGTGAGTATGTAGTATGACACTACAACCCATCTAACCTAACCCTAACCTTGGTGAGTATGTAGTATGACACTACAACCCATCTAGCCTAACCCTAACCTTGGTGAGTATGTAGTATGACACTACAACCCATCTAACCTAACCCTAACCTTGGTGAGTATGTAGTAAGACCCATCTAACCCAAACCACATATCTTTATGCTACTCTCACCATACCCGACCCAATACATTACCCGACCCCTTACATTACCCGACCCAATACATTACCCGACCCAATACATTACCCAACCCAATACATTACCCAACCCAATACATTACCCAACCCAATACATTACCCAACCCAATACATTACCCAACCCAATACATTACCCAACCCAATACATTACCCAACCCATTACCCAACCTCCTATCGTTTGAAAACAGCCTGTGGCATCGATATGAGTCAGTTAAATGTCATCATTCTTCCATTTAAAGAGTACCGTGAGGGCTCCTTAAAAAAAACAAAGCAAGATAGCGAGAACGCACTGTCATACTGGGGCATGCTGGCTCTGGCTTGGTTCGAGAATTAACACGACTTCAGTCTCCGTGTTCCAAACTCTCTACCCCTCGGCCCTAAACATTTGATGTTTGTATATCTGAAAGGTCTAGAATCTCTGGGTAGATGGATAGAGCCTTCAGAAAGTATTCATACCCCGAGACTCATTACACATTTTATTGTGTTACAGAAAGAATTCAAAAAGGATTAAATATCTTTTTTTTATCTCACCAATCTACACACAATACCCCGTAATGACAAAGTGATAAGACATTTGGAGAAATGTTTAGCAAATGTGTTGGAAATTAAATATAGAAATCTCATTTACATAACTATTCACACCTCGAATACTTAAAAGAAGCACCTTTCGCCCAGCGATTACAGCAGAGAGTCTTTCTGGGTAAATCTCTAAGAGCTTTCCACACCTAAATTGTGCAACATTTGCCCATTATTATTTTCTAAATTCTTCAAGCTCGGTCAAATTGGTTGTTGATCATTGTTAGACAACCATTAAAGTCCTGCCATAGTTTTTCAAGGAAAACCTCCCTGGTCTTTGTGGTTTAATGTGTGTTTGAAATTCACTGCTCGACTGAGGGACCGTACAGATACTTGTATGTGTGGGGTACAGACAGTATGTGTGGGGTACAGACAGTATGTGTGGGGTACAGACAGTATGTGTGGGGTACAGACAGTATGTGTGGGGTACAGACAGTATGTGTGGGGTACAGACAGTATGTGTGGGGTACAGACAGTATGTGTGGGGTACAGACAGTATGTGTGGGGTACAGACAGTATGTGTGGGGTACAGACAGTATGTGTGGGGTACAGACATCAGGCAGTCAAACAAATAGTATGTCATTGCACACAGAGTGAGTCCACGCAACTTATTATGTGACTTGTTAAGCACATGTTTACTCCTGAACTTACCCTTTGATATCTTATTTACATACATATACATTACTATGAGACACAAAATAAATACATAAGTATTCAGACCCTTTGCTATGAGACACAAAATAAATACATAAGTATTCAGACCCTTTGCTATGAGACACGAAATAAATACATAAGTATTCAGACCCTTTGCTATGAGACACGAAATAAATACATAAGTATTCAGACCCTTTGCTATGAGACTCAAATAAATACATAAGTATTCAGACCCTTTGCTATGAGACAAAAAAATACATAAGTATTCAGACCCTTTGCTATGAGACACGAAATAAATACATAAGTATTCAGACCCTTTGCTATGAGACACGAAATAAATACATAAGTATTCAGACCCTTTGCTATGAGACTCAACATTGAGCTCAGGTGCATCCTGTTCCCATTGATCATCCTTGAGATGTTTCTATAACATGGAGTCCACCTGTGGTGAATTCAATTGATTGGACATGATTTGGAAAAGACACACACACCTGTCTATATAAAAAAAAGGTCCCAAGGTTGACAGTGCATGTCAGAGCAAAAATCAAGCCATGAGGGCAAAGGAATTGTCCGTAGAGCTCCGAAACAGGATTGTGTCGAGGCACCAGATCTGGGGAATGGTACCAAAAATATTCTACAGCATTAAAAGGTCCCCAAGAACACAGTGGCCTCCATCATTCTTAAATGGAAGAAGTTTGGAACCACCAAGTCTCTTCCTAGACCTGGCTGCCCGGCCAAATTCAGCAATTAGGTGAGAAAGGCCTTGGTCTGGGAGATGACCAAGAACCCGATGTTCACTCTGACAGAGCTCCAGAGTACCTCTGAAGATGGGAGAACCTTCTAGAAGGACAACCATCTCTGCAGCACTCCACAAATTAGGCCTTTATGGTAGAGTGGCCAGACGGAAGTACAGAGAGATCCTTGATGAAGAGCGTTCTGAAGCAGGTTAACCTCAGACTGGGGCGAAGGTTCACATTCAACAGGCTGAAAGAACCTAAGCACACAGTCAAGACAGCACAGGAGTAGCTTCGGGACAAGTCTCTGAATGTCATTGAGTGGCCCAGCCAGAACACTGACTTAAACCCAATTGAACATCTCTGGAGAGACCTGAAAACAGCTGTACTGCAACGCTCCACACCCAACCGAACAGAGCTTGAGAGGATCTGCAGAGAACAATGGGAGAAACTCCCCAAATACAGGTGTACCAAGCTGGTAGCATCATACCCAAGAAGACTGGAGGCTGTAATCACTGCCAAATATGCTTCAACAAAGTACTGAGGAAAGGGTCTGAACACTTACGTAAATGTATCATCAGTTTATTTGTAATACATGTGCTAACATTTCTAAACCCCTTTTTGCTTTATCATTGTGGTGTATTGTGTGTAGATTGAGGAGGAGGAAAAAACTATTGAACACATTTTAGAATAAGGCTGTAACGTAACACTGTGTCAAGGGGTCTGAATACTTAACAAAGGCACTGTAGTATAACCTGTACATAGATAACCTGTATATAGGATAACCTGTATAAACTACCTGTACATAGATAACCTGTACATAGACAACCTGTACATAGACAACCTGTACATACTACCTGTATATAGGACAGCTGTGTTCCAGTAGCTCCACATCAACAGCTGTGTTCCAGTAGCTCCACATCAACAGCTGTGTTCCAGTAGCTCCACATCAACAGCTGTGTTCCAGTAGCTCCACATACAGCTGTGTTCCAGTAGCTCCACATCAACAGCTGTGTTCCAGTAGCTCCACATCAACAGCTGTGTTCCAGTAGCTCCACATCAACAGCTGTGTTCCAGTAGCTCCACATCAACAGCTGTGTTCCAGTAGCTCCACATCAACAGCTGTGTTCCAGTAGCTCCACATCAACAGCTGTGTTCCAGTAGCTCCACATCAACAGCTGTGTTCCATAGCTCCACATCTACAGCTGTGTTCCAGTAGCTCCACATCAACAGCTGTGTTCCAGTAGCTCCACATCAACAGCTGTGTTCCAGTAGCTCCACATCAACAGCTGTGTTCCAGTAAACATCAACAGCTGTGTTCCAGTAGCTCCACATCAACAGCTGTGTTCCAGTAGCTACCATCAACAGCTGTGTTCCAGTAGCTCCACATAGACAGCTGTGTTCCAAACTCCACATCAACAGCTGTGTTCCAGTAGCTCCACATCAACAGCTGTGTTCCAGTAGCTCCACTACAGCTGTGTTCCAGTAGCTCCACATCAACAGCTGTGTTCCAGTAGCTCCACATCAACAGCTGTGTTCCAGTAAGCTCCACATCAACAGCTGTGTTCCATAGCTCCACATCAACAGCTGTGTTCCAGTAGCTCCACATCAACAGCTGTGTTCCAGTAGCTCCACATCAACAGCTGTGTTCCAGTAGCTCCACATCAACAGATGTGTTACAGTAGCTCCACAACAACAGATGTGTTCCAGTAAACTACAGCTGTGTTCCAGTAGCTCCACATCAACAGCTGTGTTACAGTAGCTCCACATCAACAGCTGTGTTCCAGTAGCTAACATCAACCTGTCAACAGCTGTGTTCCAGTAGCTACATGAAATAGCATCTGCTAATTCACTTGCAGTACCTTTAAACAATAAAAGGCACCCTAAGTCTTTACATGAGATAATTAACCAATAAGGCATAGGGGTGTGGTATATGGCCAATATATCACTGCTTAGGGCTGTTTTTATACCTGCAACATGGAGTGCCTGGATACAGCCCGTAGCCGTGATTTTGGCCATATGGATAACCCCAGAGGTGTCTTATTGCCATTATAAACTGGTTACCAACTTAATTAGAGCAGTAAAAATAAAATGTTTTGTCGTACCCGTAGTAGCCGAGTCTGATATAGGACGGCTGTCAGCCAATCAGCATTCAGGGGCAGGAACCACCCAGGTTATAATACACATTAACATAGCTATCATTAAAGTGGTTAGAGGAGGCAGGTAGCCTAGTGGTTAGAGGAGGCAGGTAGCCTAGTGGTTAGAGGAGGCAGGTAGCCTAGGGGTTAGAGGAGGCAGGTAGCCTAGGGGTTAGAGGAGGCAGGTAGCCTAGGGGTTAGAGGAGGCAGGTAGCCTAGGGGTTAGAGGAGGCAGGTAGCCTAGGGGTTAGAGGAGGCAGGTAGCCTAGGGGTTAGAGGAGGCAGGTAGCCTAGGGGTTAGAGGAGGCAGGTAGCCTAGGGGTTAGAGGAGGCAGGTAGCCTAGTGTTTAGAGGAGGCAGGTAGCCTAGTGTTTAGAGGAGGCAGGTAGCCTAGTGGTTAGAGGAGGCAGGTAGCCTAGTGGTTAGAGGAGGCAGGTAGCCTAGTGGTTAGAGGAGGCAGGTAGCCTAGGGGTTAGAGGAGGCAGGTAGCCTAGGGGTTAGAGGAGGCAGTAGTGGTTAGAATGTTGGGACAGTAACTGAAAGGTTGCTGGGTCAAATCCCAGAGCTGACAAGGTACACATCTTTTGTTCTGCCCCCTGAACGGGCAGTTAACCCACTGTTCCTAGGCCGTCATTGTAAATAAGAATTTGTTCTTAACTGACTTGCCTGGTTAAATAAAGTAGTGACATCTCATTAGCTGTTTGTTTATGGTTAACATGTGGCCAGGGAGTATGGGTTGCTTAGCTCTCTAAACCCTTCTGCTCTGTAAGTAGGGTTTTCAGCAGCTACATTCACCCATGGTTGGCTCCATGTGCAACTACAATTCCAACCCTATGTTTAAACGTTTACAAAAGTCAATCATTGCTTTCAAACCGGTTTTCGAAACATTATGAAAAGGAGCATAATCAACCTATCACCCCAAAAAATTATCTTACAAATAAAAAAAGATACACTTTACTGTAGGAGTTCTGCACAGCTCCATATGACGTGTGCCTCCAGTTGAACTACACTTCCTCCCCAGGTAGCCTACACACAGGTGTTTGGAGAATGCTAGACCAGGGAGGGAGTGTAGTTCTTCCACAGGAGGACCACAGCGTATTGATCGGCTGTTGGCTTGGTCTTCTGTAAACACGCTCCGTAACATGGAGGTATAGCCATGTACAAACACTAAATCCTAGTGTGTTGTAACTTAACTTTTTTTTTTTTTTTTAGATGATATGAAAGACTGTTCTTTATGTTTACAAAACTGTACAGCAGGCATGCGTTTTAAATGTTCAAAACGAGCTTCGGGGATCTTAACAAATATCCCCATTGACCAGAAGACACGAACGTTAACTCGTTAGTCAATGGGCGATAAAGCAGTTAGCATCTATAAATGGGTTACTGTACTATCAGCATTCGTTTCTGCGGTGCCACTAAGCTTAATGGCAGACTGCACAGACTTTAGTCAATCATGTGTAGGCTACAATGTTGTAAAATAGTGGCAACGGTGAGTGAGAACGTTTACAAGTAGCGGTTTTGGACAAAGGATAAATTGTAGCTATAAGAAGCAGCAGTGTTGCGGGTGGTCGCGCCGAGGTTACTACTAGCAGCTACTTCTACCCGGTGTGTTGTTGCAGGCATATCGTCATAAACCCGGTGCGGTTACGACCGCTAAAAGCTGACACCCTAAACTAATGTCCACCATCAGCGACAAAATGAGTTACCGCTATTCCCCGTCAGTTCGCTTGCTGACTAATGTTGTTTGTATGGCTTAGACAAACCAACCAATGAGCGGAACGCAAATTAAAAGTAGACAATCAACAGAATGTCCGTCTTAGAATCTGGAGGAGTTCCAGAACGCCATGAATATTCTACACCACTGAACCCAGTAGAACCCTGCGCAATGACCGTAGTGCCTGGGTCTATACCATCAGAGCTAAGATGACATGGAAAAACTAACTGACCGCATTAGCTATTTAGATACTATTATACTCACTGGTGGAATTCCCATCTTCACGCGTAGTGCCATGAAATCCTTCCGTTTGTACCGGTCATTCTCTCTCACACACACACACACAGGTCCAATAACAATCGCCTTTCAGTTGCGTTTTACAAGTCTCCCCGTGTAGGTAAACACACCACATACAGTTCAGTTATCGCCAGACTTGGAACAGCTGAAGACGGAGAGTAGTAGTTGTACGTCAGCACTCAGGAATCACTCTGACGCCTCACTACTATTCCGCTAGCAGCACTAACAATGACATCACTTTCCAATGATAGTGAAGAAACGTTAAAAAAAATAAAAGCCCACATTTTAACACGTTGCAAGGTGAATAACTAAATCAAAATAAACTATTTTTAATCCGTGTCGATTTGTGTTTATAAGCAAATGCAAGAAGGAATTTGGGGTTCTTCGGCTGTCCCCATAAGATGACATTTGTTGTTCCAGGTTGAACCCGTTTCCTTACATGGAACCCCAAAGGGTTCTACCTGAAACCCCCAAAAGTTTGACCTGGAACCAATGTTCGCTCTTTTTTTCAGCACTGAGCAAACGTAAGGTCTGCTGAGCGTAAACTTGGAAGTTGTGAAAATTCTGTGAAACTTCCAGTGCGCGTTTACTGTGAACACGGAGGGCTGTACCTGCTGTAAGTTACAGTTTTAACAGTGGCCAAGTAGGCTACTGTGGCTATTTGATTGTAACGTTCGCCTACCAAAGTCGCCTACCATCAAAAACGATGGAGAAAATGCATCCCATAACATTTTAACATGGAAATAGCTGTTATATCAATCAGCCTACAGAAGCAGCCAATGTGTGATTTCCAATATAGGCCAACATTCCATGAGACTTATGGGGGGAAAAAAAACATGCAGGGCTTCACATTAACCCGTTTATCCACTTGTGCAACAGACAAGGAGGTGGAAATGAAAATGGTGTTTGATGCAAGAAAACAATTAACCAAATAAAAAGCATTATTATTCCCATACTATTATTACAGAGAAAAATACAAATTACGCTACCCTCTGCCTGTTGACTATTTAGTTGATTCAAGCCGATCTCAAAATACAACATTGCCCCTTTTAGACAGAAAAAAAAAGCTCTTTACCTGACTGGCTTTTCAAAGATGTATAGAAATGTATACGTTTTGTGCTCTTGAAGGAAGCAATCACTCCCCTATTGCTGACTACAAAGTGTATATATATATATATAACTGGGCTAATAACTTGCTGACTAGCAAAGGATATGAACAAACTGTTCACACGTGGCTACACGCAGCTCTCTTTGATCTCAAAACAAGCTCGTCTACTCACGACCACGAAAACACAGTCCAGTTCAAAGTAAATGACACAGATCCATATATGGCAATGGTTCATTTGCATATAGGCCTACTGCAGTTCTGATTGGTAGTGAGGGATACCTATGCCTCGTAAGGGATAGTTGAGTCAATGCAATAGAATTCTACTCCAATGTGTTCTGCCTACAACACAATCTCATACAGTTGAAGTCGGGAAGTTTACATACACTTAGGTTGGAGTCATTAAAACTCATTTTTCAACCACTCCACACATTTCTTGATAACAAGCTATAGTTTTGGCAAGTCAGTTAGGACATCTACTTTGTGCATGACATAAATAATTTTTCCAACAATTGTTTACAGACAGATTATATCACTTATAATTCATTGTATCACAATTCCTGTGAGTCAGAAGTTTACATACACTAAGTTGACTGTGCCTTTAAACAGCTTGGAAAATTGCATAACATTATATCATGGCTTTTAGAAGCTTCTGATTGGCTAATTGAATTCATTTGAGTCAATTGGAGGTGTACCTGTGGATGTATTTCAACGCCTAACTTCAAACTCAGTGCAGTGCCTCTTTGCTTGACATCATGGGAAAATCAAAAGAAGTCAGCCAAGACCCCCAGAACATTTTTTTTGTAGACTTCCACAAGTCTGCTTCATCCTTGGGAGCAATTTCCAAATGCCTGAAGGTACCATATTCATCTGTACAAACAATAGTGCGCAAGTATAAACACCATGGGACCACGCAGCTGTCATACCGCTCAGGAAGGAGACGCATTCTGTCTCCTAGAGATGAACGTACTTTGGTGCGAAAAGTGCAAATCAATCCCAGAACAACAGGAAAGTACCTTGTGACGATGCTGGAGGAAACAGGTACAAAGGTATCTATATCAACAGTAAAACAAGTCCTATATCAACATAACCTGAAAGGCCGCTCAGCAAGGAAGAAGCCACTGCTCCAAAACCGCCATAAAGAAGCCAGACTACGGTTTGCAACTGCACATGGGGACTAAGATCTTACTTTTTAGAGAAATGTCCTCTGGGCTGATGAAACAAAAATAGAACTGTTTGGCCATAATGACCATTGTTATGTTTGGAGGAAAAAGGGGGACGCTTGCAAGCCGAAGAACACCATCCCAACAGTGAAGCACGGGGGTGGCAGCATCATGTTGTGGGGGTGGCAGCATCATGTTGTGGGGGTGCTTTGCTGGTGGACTTCACAAAATAGATGGCACCCTGAGGACGGAAAACTATGTGAATATATTGAAGCAACATCTCAAGACATCAGTCAGGAAGTTAAAGCTTGGTCGCAAATGGGTCTTCCAAATGGACAAGCATACTTACAAAGTTGTGGCAAAATGGCTTAAGGACAACAAAGTCAAGGTATCGGAGTGGTCATCACAAAGCCCTGACCTCAATCCTATAGAAAATTTGTGGGCAGAACTGAAAAAGCATGTGTGAGCAAGGAGGCCTACAAACCTGACTCAGATACACCAGATACACCAGCTCTGTCAGGAGGAATGGGCCAAAATTCACCCAATTTATTGTGAGAAGCTTGTGGAAGGCTACAAGAAACATTTGACCCAAGTTAAACAATTTAAAGGAAATGCTACCAAATAGTAATTGAGTGTATGTAAATGTCTGTCCCACTGGGAATGTGATGAAAGAAATAAAAGCTGAAATAAATCACTCTCTCTACTATTATTCTGACATTTCACATTCTTAAAATAAAGTGGTGATCCTAACTGACCTAAAACAGGGATTTTTTTACTCAGATGAAATGTCCGGAATAGTTCAAAACTGAGTTGAAATGTATTTGGCTAAGGTGTATGTAAACTCCCCACTTCAACTGTACATAGTTTGTTTTGGTATGTTGCATTGAAAGTGGCTAATATTGATTTGATTTGTTCAGATTTGCCACAGTAAAGGGGAAACACTGATAGCGTTAACAGGGGAAAACTATAGAAAGTTAAATTCAATATTGTGCTTCTCTCGGTGGGCTCATGTTTCTTCTGCATGGCTGATTGGCAGTCCCAAAGGAGCTGCTTGGCAGTCCCAAAGGAGCTGATTGGCAGTCCCAAAGGAGCTGATTGGCAGTCCCAAAGGAGCTGATTGGCAGTCCCAAAGGAGCTGCTTGGCAGTCCCAAAGGAGCTGCTTGGCAGTCCCAAAGGAGCTGCTTGGCAGTCCCAAAGGAGCTGCTTGGCAGTCCCAAAGGAGCTGCTTGGCAGTCCCAAAGGAGCTGCTTGGCAGTCCCAAAGGAGCTGATTGGCAGTCCCAAAGGAGCTGCTTGGCAGTCCCAAAGGAGCTGCTTGGCAGACCCAAAGGAGCTGCTTGGCAGTCCCAAAGGAGCTGATTGGCAGTCCCAAAGGAGCTGATTGGCAGTCCCAAAGGAGCTGCTTGGCAGTCCCAAAGGAGCTGCTTGGCAGTCCCAAAGGAGCTGATTGGCAGTCCCAAAGGAGCTGCTTGGGCCTACTGCGCAGCATGAGAGCAGTTTAGAGGGAACCTGGAACCAAAGAAAGGGTTCTTCTATGGGGACAGCCATACAAACCTTTGGGAACCCTTTTTTTCTTTCCAAAGAGTGTCGGATCTCTACGAACCAAATGATGTTCTGAATGGTTGGTGATTACTCAGCCTTTCTTTGACATATGAATGGAGTCCTGCATGTTATATTCATTCCAATAGAATACATTAATTGACTGTTTGTATTGAAAATCAGTTTGTAAAACTGAGGTGAAAAGGAGACTGGAGTGAGACTTAGTTTAAAAAAATATATTTCCCTGTTTATTTCCAGTGTGTAATAAACAACCATCCCATACTAGACTTCCATGCACTCTTGCCTTGCCCTAATGGAGGGGCCAAGTAACAATTATTAGTAGTTTTTTTCAAATAGTTAAGTGTGGATAGTGTTGCTGGGTATTTAGACCTCAGTCCCCCATGAAATAACACCATATAGATTCAACAGACCTTACTGAGTACTCTCAACCACACGTTCACATCGGCAACTGGAACAGTTTTTTTCTCTCTACAAGCCAATATGTAATTCATATGCAGTGTATTGCATTGCAGTGAATGGAGGGGCTGTCACTTAATTAAACCCGTTTCCCTGCCCAATAGACCATTTTAAGTTATGTAGACTATTGAGTAATTCCAAATACAATATTAAAATAAAAAGTACGTAAAATTATCTTTCTAGGGGGACTCTTATTTAAAAAATAATAATAATAGAAATCGTGCTGCCCTCCGTTAAGAAAGTTTTCTCACCACCAAATATGGTAGTGAGAGGAAGTCCATTAACGGGCAGTGAGCGAGGATGGAACTAGGTGAAAACGGGCAGACGTTATGCAAATTTTCTCATCGATGAAACATCTGATATCAATAAAAATTACAAATACCAAAAGTAGAATCTGTTACGAACATAGTGGACTAAGTTTATTATACTTTTTAAAAATTTAAATTCCGTTGTTTAGGAGTGCAAAGTCTACTTGAGTTTGTGCACACACGCACCTCAAATAGGAAGCGTTCCCTAACAGAAATATGCAAATAGGTGCAACAACGCACCAATAGGATCACGCTAGATCGTGCTTGGCTTTGGCTACTTCATTGCTTGTTCTGCTATTATGCTTCATTTGTTCCCACGGTAAACGACACAGATGAACGATATTGGAATAGTTATATATTTCTTTGTACCGTAGACTGTTAAAAAAAACATGTTTTCACCAACATCACATGCACACTAGCACTAACATTTTTAATGGACGATTTTAAAGGCGAGACTAACTAATCTACAAATCATCTTGCATCATAAATAACTACTCAATATTGTTTGTAGATCAGTCAGCCAGTCACAATTTACCCATGAAACATCACAGTTTTGATGCACGAGAACACAGCCAATATCTTTGCCTGTGAGTGATAACAAAATGGCGTTCGTGACAATTATTTGAATATTTCAATGAATGTTTTGTGCACAAAGGTGACAACTAAAGCGTTTTACTAGGAATTTTCTTATCGGACTTTCAATGTGGCTGTGTATGGAAATTGTATTTCTGGGTTGGGCATCAGCAAAATTATAGGAGCTGTCGAAACAGTGCCTCGACAGGAACACTGGCCCCTTGGTTATTTTGGATGAATTCAAACCATTGTGTACTTGTTGCTACGGTGTCTCATGAGAGATATTTCTGCTTTTTTCCCTAGTTTTTTTCAAACGTATGTATGCAGACCACAGGCGGCTGGTGGCACCTAAAGTGGGGAGGATGTGCGTCTAGTAATGTCTGGAATGGTAACAAGCACATCAAACGCATGGTTCAAATCTGTTTGATACTGTTCTATTCCAGCCATCCTCCCCTTACCAGCCTCCTGTGATGCGGACACCTTTACAATTAGCTCCACCGTTCAGCGAAAATACCATTCACTTAATAACCTTATAAGATGCCTTTTCCAGGCAAAAGCAGAGCGGGGTACACATCACACCTATATCATATTGTTAAACTAAGTGCATGCTCTTCAACCGATCGCTGCCCGCACCTGCCCACCGGTCCAGCATCACTACTCTGGACGGTTCTGACGTAGAATATGTGGACAACTACAAATACCTAGGTGTCTGGTTAGACTGTAAACTCTCCTTCCAGACTCATATTAAGCATCTCCAATCCAAAATTAAATCTAGAATTGGCTTCCTATTTCGCAACAAAGCCTCCTTCACTCATGCTGCCAAACATACCCTCGTAAAACTGACCATCCTACCAATCCTCGACTTTGGCGATGTCATTTATAAAATAGCCTCCAACACTCTACTCAACAAATTGGATGCAGTCTATCACAGTGCCATCCGTTTTGTCACCAAAGCCCTATATACGACCCACCACTGTGACCTGTATGCTCTCGTTAGATGGCCCTCACTACATATCCGTCGCCAAACCCACTGGCTCCAGGTCATCTATAAGTCTTTGCTAGGTAAAGCCCCGCCTTATCTCAGCTCACCATAGCAACACCCACCTGTAGCATGAGTTCCACAGCAGGTATATTTCACTGGTCATCCCCAAAGCCAACACTTCCAGTTCTCTGCTGCCAATGACTGGAACGAATTGCAAAAAAATATATATATCTCTGAAGCTGGAGACTCATATCTCCCTCACTAACTTTCAGCATCAGCTGTCAGAGCAGTTTACAGATCACTGCACCTGTACTTAGTCCATCTGTAAACAGCCCATCTATCTACCTCATCCCCATACTGGTATTCATTTATTTTGCTCCTTTGCACCCCAGTTTCTCTACTTGCACATCATCATCTGCACATGTATCACTCCAGTAATTAAAGCTAAATTGTAATTATTTTCACCTCTATGGCCTATTTATTGCCTTACCTCCTTACTCTTCTACACTGTACATATATATTTTTATTTTGTGTGTTTGACTGTTTGTTTATGTGTTGTTTTTTGTCGAACTGCTTTGCTTGGTCTTGGCCTATATACATGGTCTGTGACTGAAAACAGACCCCTATTCCCAACGTAGTTCAAGACACACATTGAGGCTCTGGACTTGTAACTTTAAATTATATTTTTAATACATTTACTCCGCCATTTCCCGGTTGCTAGAATTCTAATAGTTCCCTTATTTTCAGTTTGTGACAAAATAAGAAATGTGGAGTGGAGAGAACCAATGTACAATCTGTCTTTTCAATCAACTAAAATATTGTATTTTTCAGCTGTTTGAAGCTGCTGTACAAATCCCAAAGTAAAAGACGCAAAAACTAAACTTAAACGAGGAGCAAAGAAATATCGCACAAACTCAGCAAAAAATAAACAAAATAAATAGTAAAGATGAAATGATTGCGCTTCTAACCTCAGCAAAAAAAGAAACATCCTCTCACTGTCAACTGTGTTTATTTTCAGCAAACTTAACATATTTGTATGAACATAAGATTCAACAACTGAGACAAACTGAACAAGTTCCACAGACATGTGACTAACAGAAATGGAATAATGTGTCCCTGAACAAAGGGGGGGGGGGTCAAAATCAAAAGTAACAGTCAGTATCTGGTGTGGCCACCAGCTGCATTAAGTACTGCAGTGCATCTCCTCCTCATGGACTGCACCAGATTTGCCAGTTCTTGCTGTGAGATGTTACCCCACTCTTCCAAGGCACCTGCAAGTTCCCAGACATTTCTGGGAGGAATGGCCCTCACCCTCCAATCCAATGGGTCCCAGATGTACTCAATGGGATTGAGATCCGGGCTCTTCGCTGGCCATGGCAGAACACTGACATTCCTGTCTTGCAGGAAATCACACACAGAACAAGCAGTATGGCTGGTGGCATTGTCATGTCAGGATGAGCCTTCAGGAAGGGTACCACATGAGGGAGGAGGAGGTCTTCCCTGTTACGCACAGCGTTGACATTGCCTGCAATGACAACAAGCTCAGTCCGATGACGCTGTGACACACCGCCCTAGACCTTGACGGAACAGATCAATCCTGCTCCAGAGTACAGGCCTCGGTGTAATGCTCATTTCTTTGACGATAAACGCGAATCCGACTATCACCCTGGTGAGACAAAACCGCGACTCGTCAGCGAAGAGCACTTTTTGCCAGTCCTGTCTGGTCCAGCGATGGTGGGTTTGTGCCCATAGGTGACGTTGTTGCCGGTGATGTCTGGTGAGGACCTGCCTTACAACAGGCCTACAAGCCCTCAGTCCAGCCTCTCTCTGCCTATTGCGGACAGTCTGAGCACTGATGGAGGGATTGTGCGTTCCTTGTGTAACTCGGGCAGTTGTTGCTGCCATCCTGTACCTGTCCCGCAGGTGTGATGTTCGGATGTACCGATCCTGTGCAGGTGTTGTTACACATGGTCTGCCAGTGCGAGGACGATCAGCTGTCCGTCCTGTAGCGCTGTCTTAGGCATCTCACAGTACGGACATTGCAATTTATTGCCCTGGCCACATCTGCAGTCCTCATGTCTCCTTACAGCATGCCTAAGGCACGTTTACGCAGATGGGCAGGGATCCTGGGCATCTTTCTTTTCAGAGTCAGTAGAAAGGCCTCTTTAGTGTCCTAAGCTTTCATAACTGTGACCTTAATTGCCTACCGTCTGTAAGCTGTTAGTGTCTTAACGACCGTTCCACAGGTGCATGTTCATTAATTGTTTATGGTTCATTGAACAAGCATGGGAAACAGTGTTTAAACCCTTTACAATGAAGATCTGTGAAGTTATTTGGATTTTTACAAATTATCTTTGAAAGACAGGGTCCTGAAAAAAGGGACGTTTCTTTTGCTGCCGAGTTTAGGACAGATCTACCGCTTCTTAGACTTGCTTTCAATGAGAATGGCAAATCTATAACACACATTTCTATGTGAATTTGGTCAGGGTCGCACCAAAAAGTTACATATTGCCGCTTTAAGCAAGACCACAGAAACATGCAGATCCCAAATGGCACCTGTTCCCTATAGTGCCCCACAGTGGACCAGGGTTCCCTACAGGTCACTATATAGGGAATAGGGTGCTATTTCAGACAAACGCACAGTATCTGAACCATTCAATGTCAGCTTAAACAAGCAGATCACCACACATAATAAAAACACAGCAAACAAACTATTCATGATCACAGATTTATTTGGTTTTTAATAAACAGGATAATTGTTTTTGTTTTTTGTATAAGATGAGTGATGTCTGGCAGGGCTGGGACCTGTTGACACCCTACAGTAAGGCCTAGACCAGGACCTGTTGACACCCTACAGTAAGGCCTAGACCAGGACCTGTTGACACCCTACAGTAAGGCCTACACCAGGACCTGTTGACACCCTACAGTAAGGCCTAGACCAGGACCTGTTGACACCCTACAGTAAGGCCTACACCAGGACCTGTTGACACCCTACAGTAAGGCCTACACCAGGACCTGTTGACACCCTACAGTAAGGCCTACACCAGGACCTGTTGACACCCTACAGTAAGGCCTACACCAGGACCTGTTGACATCCTACAGTAAGGCCTACACCAGGACCTGTTGACACCCTACAGTAAGGCCTACACCGGGACCTGTTGACATCCTACAGTAAGGCCTACACCAGGACCTGCCTGACACCCTACAGTAAGGCCTACACCAGGACCGGGACCTAAGGCCTACACCAGGAGGACCCTACAGGACCTGTTGACACCCTACAGTAAGGCCTACACCAGGACCTGTTGACACCCTACAGTAAGGCCTAGACCAGGACCTGTTGACACCCTACAGTAAGGCCTACACCAGGACCTGTTGACACCCTACAGTAAGGCCTACACCAGGACCTGTTGACACCCTACAGTAAGGCCTACACCAGGACCTGTTGACACCCTACAGTAAGGCCTACACCAGGACCTGTTGACACCCTACAGTAAGGCCTACACCAGGACCTGTTGACACCCTACAGTAAGGCCTACACCAGGACCTGTTGACACCCTACAGTAAGGCCTACACCAGGACCTGTTGACACCCTACAGTAAGGCCTACACCAGGACATGTTGACACCCTACAGTAAGGCCTACACCAGGACCTGTTGACACCCTACTGTAAGGCCTACACCAGGACCTGTTGACATCCTAGAGTAGGGCCTAGACCTTCATGTCTGATAGATATACTGATAGTAATTGGGCCTCCCAAACGGCACCCCCTTTGCTCTAATCAGAACGTAGTGCAGGGGATCATTCTGGATGGAGTACTTGGTACCCTAGTCATTCAGTGAATGTAGACATTAATAGGATCGCCTGTTAAAATACGAGACATGGATTGCTGTGTTACAGTTGGTGGTTGGTTGGTATAATGGCGCCGTACCAAAATGGTCAACTATTCTCAACTACATTGTACACTACTTTCGACTAAAATCCCCGATGGGGCCTGGTTAAAAGTAGTGAAGAGGGAGCCATTTGGGACAACACCAGTTTGATTTGTCTTGAGGCTAAAATACTGGATGATGTTGTTCCTTCAACAGCAGTTGTGCAGAGAGAGAGAGAGAGAGAGGGGGAAGTCTAGGGTGTATTGAGAGAGAGAGGGGGAGGTGTATTGAGGCCATGAGAGAGAGGGGGAGGTGTATTGAGACCATGAGAGAGAGAGAGGGGGAGGTCTGGGGTGTATTGAGGCCATGAGAGAAAGAGAGAGGGGGAGAGAGGGGAGGTCTGGGGTGTATTGAGGCAATGAGAGAGAGAGAGGGGGAGGTCTGGGATGTATTGAGGCCATGAGAGAGAGAGAGGGGGAGGTCTGGGATGTATTGAGGCCATGAGAGAGAGAGAGAGAGGGGGAGGTCTGGGGTGTATTGAGGCCATGAGAGAGAGAGAGAGAGAGAGAGAGAGGGGGAGGTCTGGGGTGTATTGAGAGAGAGAGAGAGGGGGGAGGTCTGGGGTGTATTGAGAGAGAGAGAGGGGGAGGTCTGGGGTGTATTGAGAGAGAGAGAGGGGGAGGTCTGGGATGTATTGAGAGAGAGGGGGAGGTCTGGGATGTATTGAGAGAGAGGGGGAGGTCTGGGATGTATTGAGAGAGAGGGGAGGTCTGGGATGTATTGAGGCCATGAGAGAGAGAGGGGGAGGTCTGGGGTGTATTGAGGCCATGAGAGAGAATAGGAATGGTGACTGCTCTGACACGCATCTGTTCTCCATGATAGATTCTGTAAGTCATGCTACAGCTTACTGAACAGATCCCACAGAGTCCACACGATAGAGAGGTGTGTACTGGGTAGAAGATAGGTTATTGGGGGGGGTACCCAGTGGGTTCTGAATAGATGGTACTGAGGAAGGGCAGAGGGTACTGGATAAAAAGGGCCTGAAGTTGGATTCATTAGTTGGCTTCATTCTTTGACGCTTCATCAAAGTTTTCTACAAGATCTGTGGAGAGAGAGAAGAGGAGAGAGAGAAAAGAAAGAAAGAAAGAAAGAAAGAAAGAAAGAAAGAAAGAAAGAAAGAAAGGAGAGATACATGTAAATCTTCAGGAAAGTACCATTTGGTCATTTAGCAGAAACTCTAATTCAAAGCTACTTCCAACAGGGAGATCAACATTCTGCCCCTCTACCAGCATCATAAGAGATATAAGAGAGCATGATGCCGCCATTTTAACAACAAAGCCGTGTCTCGAGAAACAATACCTGGAACATCGTCCTCCTCTTCAATATCTTCTGGTTTGCTGATCGACATCGCTTTGTTGTCAAGTACTGCAATAGGGAAGGAGAAAAAAAAAAAAAAAAAAAAAAAAGGGTAAAATTAGACATTTTATTCTTGAACAAGGCGCGAGGCTGCGCAACTGCCCCTCGTGAGGCTGTAACTGCAGGGCATTCGGGAAGTATTCAGAGCCCTAGACTTTTATCACATTTTGTTTCGTTACAGCCCAATTCTAAAATTGATTAAATCATTATTTTTACTCCTCAAACAACACACAATATCCCATAAGGACATCAAAATATCCCATAAGGACATCACAATATCCCATAATGACAAAGCGAAAACAGGTTTAGAAATGTTTGCAAAATAAAACTGGAATATCAGCCCCTTTCCAATGAGAATGAGAACCATCTCAGCAGCACTCCAGGGAGGAGACCAAGAACCCGATGGTCACTCTGACAGAGCTCCAGAGTTCCTCTGTGGAGATGGGAGAACCTTCCAGAAGGACAACGATCTCTGCAGCACTCCACCAATCAGGCCTTTATGGTAGAGTGGCCAGACGGAAGCCCCTCCTCAATAAAAGGCACATGACAGCCCTCTTGGAGTTTGCCAATAGGCACCTAAAGGACTATCAGATTTTCTGGTCTGATGAAACCAAGATTGAACTCTTTGGCCTGAATGCCAAGTATCAGGTCTGGAGGAAACCTGGCAACATAGAGACGGGGCGGCAGGTAGCCTAGTGGTTAGAGTGTAGAGGCGGCAGGGTAGCCTAGTGGTTAGAGTGTAGAGGTGGCAGGGTAGCCTAGTGGTTAGAGTGTAGAGGCGGCAGGGTAGCCTAGTGGTTAGAGTGTAGAGGCGGCAGGGTAGCCTAGTGGTTAGAGTGTAGAGGCGGCAGGGTAGCCTAGTGGTTAGAGTGTAGAGGCGGCAGGGTAGCCTAGTGGTTAGAGTGTAGAGGCGGCAGGGTAGCCTAGTGGTTAGAGTGTAGAGGCGGCAGGGTAGCCTAGTGGTTAGAGTGTAGAGGCGGCAGGGTAGCCTAGTGGTTAGAGTGTAGAGGAGGCAGGTAGTCTAGTGGTTAGAGTGTAGAGGGGGCAGGGTAGCCTAGTGGTTAGATTGTAGAGGAGGCAGGGTAGCCTAGTGGTTAGAGTGTAGGGGCGGCAGGGTAGCCTAGTGGTTAGAGTGTGGAGGCGGCAGGTAGCCTAGTGGTTAGAGCGTAGAGGCGGCAGGGTAGCCTAGTGGTTAGAGTGTAGAGGTGGCAGGGTAGCCTTGTGGTTAGAGTGTAGAGGCGGCAGGGTAGCCTAGTGGTTAGAGTGTAGAGGCGGCAGGGTAGCCTAGTGGTTAGAGCGATGGACTAGTAACTGAAAGGTTGCAAGTTCGAATCCCCGAGCTGACAAGGCTAGGCAGTCATTGAAAATAAGAATTTGTTCTTAACTGACTTGCCTAGTAAAATAAAGGTTAAAAATTATATATATATTTTTTAAAACATCCCGACAGTGAAGCATGGTGGTGGCAGCATCATGCTGTGGGGATGTTTTTCAATGGCAGGGACTGGGAGACGAGTCAGGATCGAGGGAAAGATGAACTGAGCAAAGTACATAGAGATCCTTGATGAAAACCTGCATCAGAGCGCTCAGGACCTCAGACTGTTGGGGGGGGGGAGAAGGTTCACCGTCCAACAGGACAACAACTCTAAGGACTCAGCCAAGACAACGAAAGAGTGGCTTTGGGACAAGTCTCTGAATGTCCTTGTGTGGCACAGCCAGAGTCTGGACTTGAACCCGATCGAACATCTCTGGAGAGACCTGAAAATAGCTGTGCAGTGACGCTCCCCATCCAACCTGACAGAGCTTGAGAGGATCTGCAGAGAAGAACGGGAGAAACTCCCCAAATACAGGTGTACCAAGCTTGTAGCGTCATACCCAAGAAGACTGGAGGCTGTAATCACTGCTAAATGTGCTTCAACAAAGTACTGAGTAAAGTGTCTGAATACTTACGTAAAATGTGATATTTCAGATTTTACATTTTAACAACTTAAGCTACAATTTCTAAAAACATGTTTTTGCTTTGTCATTATGGGGTATTTTGAGTAAATTCACGAGGGGAAAAAGAAACGGTCTGTAACTTAACAAAAACGTAGAGAAAATCAAGTGGTCTTGAATCCTAATGCAGTGAGCCCACTACACCCACCTTGGCGTGGGAACTGCTCTGCCAGTTTGCGAAGGCTGGTGAAGCTGTCTGCCCCCAGCTGACTGAGGATGCCTGGGAGCATCTCTGTCAGCTGTTTGTTCTCTGCATGGCCTGTGATGGCAAACGTGTTGGCGGACAGAGAGGCCTGCACCTTGGGGTTGTTGAAGTGGATCACCGTGCCATCGTACTTTATCATGTTCACCTGGTGGGGGATAGAGACAGGGGTTTAGCAAAGTATTCTGTACTGTATAAACAGCACAACAATGTTTCCGGAACGTTCAGATAGAAATGTGCCATGAAGAACAAATCGTGCTTTCCTATCTAATCATTTCAGAGAACAAGCGGTTGTTGACCCGATTCCCGAGACTTTCAGATCTACATTTGATGCCGAAGGATTATAGTAATTATTTGCCTACCTCCTCAATGCCTTTTGCACACATTGTATATAGACTGCCCCTTTTTTTTCTACTGTGTTATTGACTTGTTAATTGTTTACTCCATGTGTAACTGTGTTGTCTGTTCACACTGCTATGCTTTATCTTGGCCAGGTCGCAGTTGCAAATGAGAACTTGTTCTCAACTAGCCTACCTGGTTAAATAAAGGTGTTCTCAACTAGCCTACCTGGTTAAATAAAAGTGTTCTCAACTAGCCTACCTGGTTAAATAAAGGTGTTCTCAACTAGCCTACCTGGTTAAATAAAGGTGTTCTCATCTAGCCTACCTGGTTAAATAAAGGTGTTCTCAACCAGCCTACCTGGTTAAATACAGGTGTTCTCAACGAGCCTACCTGGTTAAATAAAGGTCTTCTCAACGAGCCTACCTGGTTAAATAAAGGTCTTCTCAACTAGCCTACCTGGTTAAATAAAGGTGTTCTCAACTAGCCTCCCTGGTTAAATAAAGGTGTTCTCAACTAGCCTCCCTGGTTAAATAAAGGTCTTCTCAACTAGCCTACCTGGTTAAATAAAGGTCTTCTCAACTAGCCTACCTGGTTAAATAAAGGTGTTCTCAACTAGCCTCCCTGGTTAAATAAAGGTGTTCTCAACTAGCCTCCCTGGTTAAATACAGGTGTTCTCAACTAGCCTCCCTGGTTAAATAAAGGTGTTCTCAACTAGCCTCCCTGGTTAAATAAAGGTGTTCTCAACTAGCCTACCTGGTTAAATAAAGGTGTTCTCAACTAGCCTACCTGGTTAAATACAGGTGTTCTCAACTAGCCTCCCTGGTTAAATAAAGGTCTTTTCAACGAGCCTACCTGGTTAAATACAGGTGTTCTCAACGAGCCTACCTGGTTAAATACAGGTGTTCTCAACTAGCCTCCCTGGTTAAATACAGGTGTTCTCAACTAGCCTCCCTGGTTGAATAAAGGTGTTTTCAACTAGCCTCCCTGGTTAAATAAAGGTGTTCTCAACTAGCCTACCTGGTTAAATACAGGTGTTCTCAACTAGCCTCCCTGGTTAAATAAAGGTGTTCTCAACTAGCCTACCTGGTTAAATAAAGGTGTTCTCAACTAGCCTACCTGGTTAAATACAGGTCTTCTCAACTAGCCTACCTGGTTAAATAAAGGTGTTCTCAACTAGCCTACCTGGTTAAATACAGGTCTTCTCAACTAGCCTACCTGGTTAAATAAAGGTGTTCTCAACTAGCCTACCTGGTTAAATAAAGGTGTTCTCAACTAGCCTACCTGGTTAAATAAAGGTGAAATAAAAAAATTTAAAAAAAGGGGAGAGGCTAAGAGTTGATTTAGTTGACATGCTCAGTGTGAAGACAGTCAACTCAATTTCTCCGTTAAAAATATAAATAAATAAATATTGTAATGACTTGCCTCCTCAATCCCAGCGATGTTGTTCACCGCCAGTTTCTTCAAGGAGCTCTGGAGTTTTTTGTCGTCAGCTGTTGCGGTTCTGTGAACCACCTTCTTCTTCCGGCGAGCTGTTCCCTGAGGACAACAGCGTCAACATGTTTATAATTACAGTGGGACGAAGTACAAACATTTTACCTGGAGCCAACTGCAGATAACTGGGTGATTTGAAATGGTCAATAATATAATTATTTTAGTGTAAAAAAAATTGAAAAAAAAAAAATGTATTTACAATCTGTAGAAACGATATGAATTGAAGGGATCCGAAATTTAGAAATCGTCAGTTAGAATATTTGGCAAATAGAACAAAACTATATATATTTTTAAGGACATAAGTAAATGTATGTATATGCTGGAAGTAGAAGCCTAAGTGTTATTGTTCATTAGTTTATTCCAATTCAGGGAAGGGTGGTAGGTTTGGTAGAAAACAACAATAACTCATTCTAGGTTTTTTTTTCCTTTACTTCAACTATTTCCTACATTGTAGAATACTACTATAGACATCAAAACTATGAACTAGTGTGAAATGAAGTGTAAATTCAAAACATATATTTGATATATTTGAGATTCTTCAAAAGTAGCCACCCTTTGCCTTGATGACAGCTTTGCACACACATGGCATTCTCTCAACCAGCTTCATGAGGTAGTCACCTGGAATGCATTTCAATTAACAGGTGCGCCTTGTTAAAAGTTTCATTTTTGGAATTTATTTCCTTCTTAATGTGTTTGAGCCAATCAGTTGTGTTGTGACAAGGTAGGGGGGTACACAGAATATAGCCCTATTTGGTAAAAGAACAAGTCCATATTATGGCAAGAACAGCTCAAATAAGCAAAGCGAAATGACAGTCCATTACTTTAAGACACGAAGGTCAGTCAATCCAGAAAATGTAAAGAACTTCGAAAGTTTCTTCAAGTGCAGTCGCAAAAACCATAAAGTGCTATGATGAAACTGGATCTCCACAGGAAAGGAAGACCCAGAGTTACCTCTGCTGCAGAGGATAAGTTCATAAGAGTTACCAGCCTCAGCAATTTCAGCCCAAATAAATGCTTCAGAGTTCAAGTAACAGACACATCAACATCAACTGTTGGGAGGAGACTGTGTGAATCAGGCCTTTTATGGTCCAATTGCTGCAAAGAAACCACTACTAAAGGACACCAATAAGAAGAAGAGACTTGCTCGTGAACCATGAATAGGAATGGAGGTGACCAATGAAACGTCACGTCAGAACCCCTGAATGCAACAGATGGAATCTGCTGCACGTTGGTTTGGACTCAGCACCCAGGGTAACATATCAAGTATTCGGTCTTCACACAAATACTTATTAACCATCTCCAGCCAGTACAATGGATGTAGTAGTCAAACTTAAAGTCATCAACATGTTAGTGATATGCTGAGTGCCAACAGTCGGAACAAAAAAAGTACATTTTAGGTTCTACCAGCCACTGTCAGGCAGATTACAACTTTTTCCCCATTCACTCAGATTGTACCAGCCAAAATACACCCCAAAAAAAAATCTTTCACTTTAGCTCTTCAGGTGCCCACAGCCAGGCAGTATTTCAGCGTGAGGTGGTATAGGCTATATCCTCGGCCGTCATTGCAATTAAGAATTTGTTCTTAACTGACTTGCCTCGTTAAATAAAAAGGGTCAAATACAGATTTGTAGTTCTTTTGACTTTAATTTACCAGCTATAGAAGGGGGAAAAAAATGGCAGAAATACTTTAAAAAAAAACAGCTACTGAAGCATTTATGTTACTATAAATGTGATCATACTTCACTATTTGTATTCACAAATACGAGTGAAATACTCACCACTGTGGCGCCCTGACCACCCGCCACCGCGGCTACTGAAATACACCCACCCAACATGCTGTTGTGTCGCAAGAGACATTTATTCAATCATCGCATCCACACTGCTCACGAGCGTCTGCGTAGCCAGGCACTAACACACAACTCGTTTCTATTTGTGACCGTCCGCGTGCTGCAAGTCCCTCCTTTCTCAACTCCTCGTTCGTTCGTTCGTTTTTTTTTCTTCTTCTCACGCGGGTGATTTAAAATCTAAACCGAGGTCCACGCGCCAGACCAGTTGGTGGCGATGCACCTTAAAGGTGGTTGTCAACCGCCACATAAAGACTGAAGTAGAAGCCTGGAAGGAGGAGAGATGTGACTAGAAAAAAAAGATATGCGGTTTCCCCTTTAAAATGTGTGGATTAATTGTCAAAGACCTTGTGTATTTCAGGTAAAGTAACAAACCCAATGTTTATATCCCAGGACAAATTAGCTAGCAACAGCAAGCTAGCTAAATAGGACAAATTAACGTTAGCTAGCAACAGCAAGCTAGCTAAATAGGACAAATTAACGTATGGTCCTTCTGTAGCTCAGTTGGTAGAGCATGGCGCTTGTAACGCCAGGGTAGTGGGTTCGATCCCCGGGACCACCCATACGTAGAATGTATGCACACATGACTGTAAGTCGCTTTGGATAAAAGCGTCTGGTAAATGGCATATATTACTATATTACTAGCTAGCAACAGCAAGCTAGCTAAATTTCCACAAACGTTTCAAATCAAAATCAAATTTTTATTTGTCACACATACACATGGTTAGCAGATGTTAATGCGAGTGTAGCGAAATGCTTGTTTAACGTTTAATGCTTTTCTACCTGTCCCCAAATGAACATAGCTGGTTAAGAGTTTGTTTTGATATTTCAACACGCCTGTCCTGATCGAGTCAGCGCCTTTAGCCGCCAATGACACAAAACCAACACACATTTGGCAGGTGTTACATTTCGGCCACACCAATAGTGCCATCTAGCTGTGGACAGGAGACACAACGAGGCCCTTTACCAAACCAAACAGTAAGAAGACAAAGCCATGGGCCCCCCCACAGCCAGGCCGGATGGGCCAAAGCATCTGCTCATAATAGGAGTAATGTGCTCAGGGGGAAACACGAATACCAGTTGCTTTGACAAGTCTAATGCCTTTCAACCAAACAGACCCGGCAGTTAAAATACTCAACTGCTGCCGTCAAAAACCCTGCACATTCCCAGACATGGAAGGGACTACAAGTTAGTCGTGCCTGTGTCATAACAAAAATGGTCTATTTCAACAGTAAGAGATGATCGTAGTTACCTTTCCACCTATCCGGACCTGGGCCTGAAGTTTGGCTAGTTTCTCTTGGTTCATGGTTTTATCTGGAAAAGAGGAACGTGGATGAGTTGTCGTCGGACAATATTCTCATGAATTAACAAATAAATAAATAAATAAATAAACACAAGCTCACTGGGTGAATGTAATCAGCTTCAGGTTTATCCTGAACCACCGTGGAAGCCGTTTAATGGACCTAGCTATAAACTAGACACCAGTTGAGTTATCTAGTTTACTAGACAACACATTTTTTCATTGTCTGGAAAACACTGCAATATATCAGGTGTTACATTCCTAAGGACTGACTATTCAAAAATAAAACAAATGCCCGTAAGCCAAAACACACACAGATGAATAGTTAGCTAGTTAAACTAGCTTTGTTAATGACATGGTCTAACGCTGGCCATAAAAATGTAGCTCACGTTAACTAATCTAGCTGTCAGTTAGTCAGTTAACCATTACATATTCCTGACGAGGTAGCTAGTTATCTAAATGTTACTGCATAAAGACACAGCTAAGTAAGACAACGTGGATACTGTTCCCTAGCTAGCATTGTAAACACAGTAGGCTCGGTTGCTCAAAGCAAAACGAAAACACCGGATACTGTTTTAGGGCTGTGGTCTTTTGTTTGGTTTTTTTTGTCGTATATACCGTAGTCCATAGCTCTAGTTGTTAAAAATCAAGTATTTACCTGTGTAAAGAGAGAGTCAGTAATTTGATTGATCAGTCCTAAAGCCACAACATCCACACGGGGTTCACAGCAGAACAGGAAGTGGCTCACAGCAAGAGAGACCACGCGGTTGGCGCTGATGGCGAATCTCACCACGTGTCTTTTCTCTCCAGTGTTGGGTGGATTTCAGGCAGTGTCGTTTTGGTTGCGTGTGTCATTCTCAGCAGATTATGCTTTTAATTGATTGATTTAATGTGTGAGCTGGATCACTTTAAACACATACAGATTTATAGGCACAACATGAACGCCATTTGTAATACAGTTGCCTGCAATGTGTTTCTGAAGAGAAATCGACCGTTTGTGCCAATGTTGTATATGGAGAAATGAGTGCTTTCGTCTCGTTGCGGTTCATATCACATTTGTATGTTCGTTGTTGTTGCATGAATAACCAGGTTTCCACCCAATTGCCGACATTCTAAAATCCGCATAAAGTCGTGCATTTTCCCACCAGAGTTTTGTTTCAATGGGTTTCAATGTGGTCCTTCTGTAGCTCAGTTGGTAGAGCATGGCGCTTGTAACGCCAGGGTAGTGGGTTCGATTCCCGGGACCACCCATACGTAGAATGTATGCACACATGACTGTAAGTCGCTTTGGATAAAAGCGTCTGCTAAATGGCATATATTATATTATATATTATTATCAAATTGACTTGTTGCTTCAGACTATAGTATGTGTGTGATGACAACCTGCACATTAGAAATAGCTTTCGCGGTTAAATAACCATGAACCGAATAAAACCCAAATACAAGTTAAATGGGTTTCCATCGCATTTAACTCTACTGATGGTTTTCGGACAATTTTTTTTGTTGCTGCTTTAAATAGCGAGTGTGCTCACGATGATATCACCAGAATAAGACCCTCGATATTTATTGGAAAGCAGCATCTCGCTCATCACCTTTCACTTTCACCATCCTGTAAAGTTATTTTACAGTTTATTTCACCCGTAGCCGAATAAACTGCATGATTTCCGGATGATTCACTAGCCACTTTAACTATGCCACTTTGTTTACATACTCATCTCATATGTATATACTGTACTCGATACCATCTACTGTATCTTGCCTATGCTGCTCTGTACCATCACTCATTCATATATCTTTATGTACATATTCTTTATCCCCTTACACTGTGTATAAGACAGTCGTTTTGGAATTGTTAGTTAGATTACTTGTTGGTTATCACTGCATTGTCGGAACTAGAAGCACAAGCATTTCGCTACATTCCGTCCTTGGCCAGCTCTACCGCTATCTCTCTCAGAATGACCTTCTTGATCCAAATCAGTCAGGTTTCAAGACTAGTCATTCAACTGAGACTGCTCTTCTCTGTATCACGGAGGCGCTCCGCACTGCTAAAGCTAACTCTCTCTCCTCTGCTCTCATCCTTCTAGACCTATCGGCTGCCTTCGATACTGTGAACCATCAGATCCTCCTCTCCACCCTCTCCGAGTTGGGCATCTCCGGCGCGGCCCACGCTTGGATTGCGTCCTACCTGACAGGTCGCTCCTACCAGGTGGCGTGGCGAGAATCTGTCTCCTCACCACGCGCTCTCACCACTGGTGTCCCCCAGGGCTCTGTTCTAGGCCCTCTCTTATTCTCGCTATACACCAAGTCACTTGGCTCTGTCATAACCTCACATGGTCTCTCCTATCATTGCTATGCAGACGACACACAATTAATCTTCTCCTTTCCCCTTCTGATGACCAGGTGGCGAATCGCATCTCTGCATGTCTGGCAGACATATCAGTGTGGATGACGGATCACCACCTCAAGCTGAACCTCAGCAAGACGGAGCTCCTCTTCCTCCCGGGGAAGGACTGCCCGTTCCATGATCTCGCCATCACGGTTGACAACTCCATTGTGTCCTCCTCCCAGAGCGCTAAGAACCTTGGCGTGATCCTGGACAACACCCTGACGTTCTCAACTAACATCAAGGCGGTGTCCCGTTCCTGTAGGTTCATGCTCTACAACATCCGCAGAGTACGACCCTGCCTCACACAGGAAGCGGCGCAGGTCCTAATCCAGGCACTTGTCATCTCCCGTCTTGATTACTGCAACTCGCTGTTGGCTGGGCTCCCTGCCTGTGCCATTAAACCCCTACAACTCATCCAGAACGCCGCAGCCCGTCTGGTGTTCAACCTTCCCAAGTTCTCTCACGTCACCCCGCTCCTCCGCTCTCTCCACTGGCTTCCAGTTGAAGCTCGCATCCGCTACAAGACCATGGTGCTCGCCTACGGAGCTGTGAGGGGAACGGCACCTCAGTACCTCCAGGCTCTGATCAGGCCCTACACCCAAACAAGGACACTGCGTTCATCCACCTCTGGCCTGCTCGCCTCCCTACCACTGAGGAAGTACAGTTCCCGCTCAGCCCAGTCAAAACTGTTCGCTGCTCTGGCCCCCAATGGTGGAACAAACTCCCTCACGACGCCAGGACAGCGGAGTCAATCACCACCTTCCGGAGACACCTGAAACCCCACCTCTTCAAGGAATACCTAGGATAGGGTAAGTAAGGGTAAGTAATCCTTCTCACCCCCCTTCTCACCCCCCAACAAGATTTAGATGCAAGTGGCTGTTCCACTGGTTGTCATAAGGTGTATGCACCAATTTGTAAGTCGCTCTGGATAAGAGCGTCTGCTAAATGACTTAAATGTAATGTAAATGTAATGTAAATGCTACACTCACATTAACATTGCTAACCATGTGTATGTGACAAATACAATTTGATTTGATGATTCAATTGATTGATTGATGACTTTTCATGAGATGTTGGAACATTGCTGCTATAACAGCCTCCACTCTTCTGGGAAGGCTTTCCACTAGATGTTGGAACATTGCTGCTATCACAGCCTCCACTCTTCTGGGAAGGCTTTACACTAGATGTTGGAACATTGCTGCTATAACAGCCTCCACTCTTCTGGGAAGGCTCTTCACGAGATGTTGGAACATTGCTGCTATAACAGCCTCCACTCATCTGGGAAGGCTTTACACTAGATGTTGGTACATTGCTGCAATAACAGCCTCCACTCTTCTGAAGTCTTTCCACTAGATGTTGGAACATTGTTGCTGGGGACTTGCTTCCATTCAGCCATAAGAGCATTAGTGAGGTCAGGCACTGATGTTGAGCGATTAGGCCTGGCTCACAGTCAGCGTTCCAATTCATCCTAAAGGTGTTCAATAGGGTTGAGGTCAGGGCTTTGTGCAGGCCAGTCAAGTTCTTCCACGCCGATCTCCGACAAACCATTTCTGTATGGACCTTGCTTTGTGCATGGGGGTATTGTCATGCTGAAAGAGGAAAGGGCCTTCCCCCAAACTGTTGCCACAAAGTTGGAAGTACAGAATTGTCTATAATGTCATTGTATGCTGTAGCGTTAAGATTTCCCTTCACTGGAACTAAGAGGACTAGCCCGAACCATGATACACAGGCTGTATAACAACCGGCCGTGATCGGGAGTCCCATAGGGCGGTGCACAATTGGCCCAGTATCATCTGGGTTTGGTTTGCTGAGTTAAATAACATTTTTTTGCCAAACCCAGATTTGTCCATTGGACTGACAAATGTTGAAGCTTGATTCAGAGAGTCCAATGGCGGCGAGATTTACACCACTCCAGCAGACACTTAGCATTGCGCACGGTGATCTTAGGCTTGTGTGCGGCTGCTCGGCCATGGAAACCCATTTCATGAAGCTCCCGACGAACAGTTCTTGTGCTGACGTTGCTTCCAGAAGCAGTTTGGAACTCGGTAGTGAGTGTTGCAACCGAGGACAGACCATTTTTTACGTGCTAAGAACTTCAGCACTCGGTCCCGTTCTGTGAGCTTGTGTGGCCTTCCACTTGGTGGCTGAGCCGTTGTTGCTCCTAGAAATTTCCACTTCACAAATAACAATAATAATAATAATAATGCAGTCGATCGGGGCAGCTCGAGCAGGGCAGAAATTTGATATACTGACTTGTTGGAAAGGTGGCATCCTATGATGGTGCCACGTTGAAAGTCTGAGCTCTTCAGTAAGATACAGTGCCTTTAGAAATGATTCACACCCCTTGGCTTTTTCCATATTTAAGTTGTGTTACAGCCTGAATTTAAAATGGATTGAATTTTTAAAAATGTGTCACTGATCTATACACAATACCTCATAATGTAAAAGTGGAATCGTGTATTTTTTTTAAAGTTTAAAAATGATTAAAAAAATGAAAAGCTGAAATGTCTTGAGTCAATAAGTATTCAAGCTTAAATACGTTCATGAGTAAAAATGTGCTTAGAAAACACAGATTCAACCACTGTCACGCCCTGGTCGAAGTATTTTGTGTTTTTCTTCATGTATTTGGTCAGGCCAGGGTGTGACATGGGTTTTTGTATGTGGTGTGTATGCTTAGTGGGATTGTAGCTTAGTGGGGTGTTCTAGGAGAGTCTATGGCTGTCTGAAGTGGTACTCAATCAGAGGCAGGTGTTTATCGTTGTCTCTGATTGGGAGCCATATTTAGGCAGCCATATTCTTTGGTTGTAATTGTGGGTGATTGTCTTGATGTTAGTTGACACATGTATAGGCTGTTTTTGGGTTTCGTTTATTGTTTTGTAGTGTTCGTGTTTACGTTTGTTTCAATAAACATGGATCGCAATCGACACGCTGCAGTTTGGTCTGACTCTCCTTCACCATGTGAAAACCGTGACAACCACAAAGACCAAGGTTTTTCCAATGCCTCGCAAAAAAAGGACACCTATTGGTAGATAAAATATATATATTTTTTTACCTTTATTTAACTAGACAAGTCCGTTAAGAACAAATTCTTATTTACAATGACGGCCTACCCCGGCCAAACCCGGACAAAGCTGGGCCAATTGTGCGACACCCTATGGGACTCCCAATCATGGCCGGTTGTGATACAGCCTGGAATCAAACCAGGGTGTCTGTAGTGACGCCTATACCACTAAGATGCAGTACCTTAGACCGCTGCACTACTCGGGGAGCCCACTTTTTTTTTTTAAAGCTGACATTGAGTATCGCTTTGAGCATGGTGAAGTTATTAATTAGACTTTGGATGGCGTATCAATACACCCAGTAACTACAAAGGGGTCCTTCCTAACTCAGTTGTTGTAGAGGAAGGAAACCACTCAGGGTTTTTTTTTACCATGAGGCCAATGGTGACTTTAAAAACAGCTACAGAGTTTAATGGCTGTGATAGGAGAAAACTGAGGATGGATCAACAACATTGTAGTTACGCCACAATACTAACCTAATTGACAGAGGGAAAAGAAGGAAGCCCGTACAGAATAAAAATATTCCAAAACATGCATCCTGTTTGCAACAAGGCACAAAAGTAATACTGCAAGTAATGTGGCAAAGAAAATAAACCTTTTTGTCCTGAATACTGAGTACAACTCTCCATATTTTCAAGCATAGTGATGGCTACATCATGTTATGGGTATGCTTGTAATCGGTAAGGACTGGGGAGTTTTTCAGGATAAAAAGAAATGGAATGAAGCTAAGCACAGGCAAAATCCTATTGAAAGACCTGGCTCAGTCTGCTTTCCACCTGACACTGGTAGATGAATTCACCTTTCAGCAGGACAATAACCGGAAACAAAAGGTCAAATATACACTGTAGTTGCTTACCAAGAAGACTATGAATGTTCCTGAGTGGCCTAGTTACAGTTTTGACTTAAACCTACTTGAAAATCTATGGCAAGACTTGAAAATGGTTGTCTAGTAATGATCAACAACCAATTTGATAGAGCTTGGAAGGATTTAGAAAGAAATAATGGGTAAATGTTGCACAATCCAGGTGTGGACAGCTCTTAGAGACTCACCCAGAAAGACAAATGTGCTTCAACAAAGTATTGACTCAGAGGTGTGAATGCCCCTCCCTACCTTTGGGCAATTTACAAACCCTACCCTGAGCACTCTGAGCACTCTGTTCTGCCACCTCAGGTCTCTTGACTCTCCCTCCCCTACTGGAGGGCAGCTCCCGCTCAGCCCAGTCCAAACTGTTCTCTGTTCTGCCACCTCAGGTCTCTTGACTCTCCCACCCCTGTGGGAGGGCAGCTCCCGCTCAGCCCAGTCCAAACTGTTCTCTGTTCTGCCACCTCAGGTCTCTTGACTCTCCCTCCCCTACCGGAGGGCAGCTACCGCTCAGCCCAGTCCAAACTGTTCTCTGTTCTGCCACCTCAGGTCTCTTGACTCTCCCACCATTGTGGGAGGGCAGCTCCCGCTCAGCCCAGTCCAAACTGTTCTCTGTTCTGCCACCTCAGGTCTCTTGACTCTCCCACCCCTGTGGGAGGGCAGCTCCCGCTCAGCCCAGTCCAAACTGTTCTCTGTTCTGCCACCTCAGGTCTCTTGACTCTCCCTCCCCTACCGGAGGGCAGCTACCGCTCAGCCCAGTCCAAACTGTTCTCTGTTCTGCCACCTCAGGTCTCTTGACTCTCCCACCACTGTGGGAGGGCAGCTCCCGCTCAGCCCAGTCCAAACTGTTCTCTGTTCTGCCACCTCAGGTCTCTTGACTCTCCCACCACTGTGGGAGGGCAGCTCCCGCTCAACCCAGTCCAAACTGTTCTCTGTTCTAGCACTTCAATGGCAGAACCAGCTTCCCCCTGAAGCTAGGACAATAGAGTCCCTGCCCATCTTCTGAAAACATCTTAAACCCTACTTCTTCAAACAGTGTCTTAAATAATCCTCTGTCTGACCCTTAACCAGCACTTGCACTTGACCCTCCCCCTTTCTAACTCTGACTCTACTGATAGCTACTTTATTGAGGAAAAATGTACTTTCCATGCCTTTGATATGTGGTTGTTCCACCTAGCTACAGTTGACCCACCAAGCTACAGTTGACCCACCAAGCTACAGTTGTCCCACCAAGCTACAGTTGACCCACCAAGCTACAGTTGTCCCACCAAGCTACAGTTGACCCACCAAGCTACAGTTGTCCCACCTAGCTACAGTTGACCCACCAAGCTACAGTTGACCCACCAAGCTACAGTTGTCCCACCTAGCTACAGTTGACCCACCAAGCTACAGTTGACCCACCAAGCTACAGTTGTCCCACCTAGCTACAGTTGTCCCACCTAGCTACAGTTGTCCCACCAAGCTACAGTTGTCCCACCTAGCAACAGTTGTCCCACCTAGCTACAGTTGTCCCACCTAGCTACAGTTGTCCCACCAAGCTACAGTTGACCCACCAAGCTACAGTTGTCCCACCAAGCTACAGTTGACCCACCAAGCTACAGTTGTCCCACCAAGCTACAGTTGACCCACCAAGCTACAGTTGTCCCACCTAGCTACAGTTGACCCACCAAGCTACAGTTGACCCACCAAGCTACAGTTGTCCCACCTAGCTACAGTTGACCCACCAAGCTACAGTTGACCCACCAAGCTACAGTTGTCCCACCTAGCTACAGTTGTCCCACCTAGCTACAGTTGTCCCACCAAGCTACAGTTGTCCCACCTAGCAACAGTTGTCCCACCTAGCTACAGTTGTCCCACCTAGCTACAGTTGTCCCACCTAGCTACAGTTGTCCCACCAAGCTACAGTTGACCCACCAAGCTACAGTTGTCCCACCAAGCTACAGTTGACCCACCAAGCTACAGTTGTCCCACCTAGCTACAGTTGACCCACCAAGCTACAGTTGACCCACCAAGCTACAGTTGTCCCACCTAGCTACAGTTGACCCACCAAGCTACAGTTGACCCACCAAGCTACAGTTGTCCCACCTAGCTACAGTTGTCCCACCTAGCTACAGTTGTCCCACCAAGCTACAGTTGTCCCACCTAGCAACAGTTGTCTCACCTAGCTACAGTTGTCCCACCTAGCTACAGTTGTCCCACCTAGCTACAGTTGTCCCACCTAGTTAAGTCGGAAGTTTACCTACACCTTGGCCAAATACAAGGCCATCAGACTGTTAAACAGCCATCACTAACATTGAGTGGCTGCTGCCAACATACTGACTCAAATCTAAAGCCACTTTAATAATTAAAAAGTGGATGTAATAAATGTATCACTAGTCACTTTAAACAATGCCACTTTATATAATGTTTACATACCCTACATAACTCATCTCATATGTTTATACTGTACTCTAAACCATCTTGACTATGCCGTTTGGCCATCGCTCATCCATTAATTTATAGGTACATATTCTTATTCATTCCTTTACACTTGTATATAAGGTAGTGGTTGTGAAATTGTTAGATTACTTGTTAGATATTACTGCATGGTCGGAACTAGAAGCATAAGCATTTCGCTACACTCGCATTAACATCTGCTAACCATGTGTATGTGACCAATACAATTTGATTTAAACTGTTTTTCACAATTCCTGACATTTAATCCTAGTAAAAATTCAATCTTAGGTCAGTTAGGATCACCACTTTATTTTAAGAATGTGAAATGGCAGAATAATAGTAGAGAGAATGATTTATTTCAGCTTTTTCATTGTTTAACTTGACCTTCCACAAGCTTCCCACAATAAGTCAGGTGAATTTGAACCCATTCCTCCTGACAGTGCTGGTGTAACTTAGTCAGGTTTGTGAGCCTCCTTGCTCGCACACGGGTTTCAGTTCTACCCACACATGTTCTATGGGATTGAAGTCACAGCTTAGTGATGGCCACTCCAATACCTTGACTTTGTTGTCCTTAAGCCATTTTGCCACAACTTTGGAAGTATGCTTGGGATCATTGTCCATTTGGAATACCCATTTGCGACCAAGCTTTAACTTCCTGAATGATGTCTTGAGATGTTGCATCAATATATCCACGTAATTTTCCCACCTCATGAAGCCATCTATTTTGTGAAGTGCACCAGTTCCTTCTGCAGCAAAGCACCCTCACAACATGATGCTGCCACCCCCGTGCTTCAGGGTTGGGATGGTGTTCTTCGGCTTGTAAGCCTCCCCCTTTTTCCTCCAAACACAACGATGGTCATATTGGCCAAACAGTTATATTTTTGTTTCATCAGACCAGAGGACATTCCTTTAAAAAATATGATCTTTGTCCCCATGTGCAGTGGAAAATCGTAGTCTGGCTTTTTAATGGCGGTTTTGGAGCAGTGGCTTCTTCCTTGCTGAATGGCCTTTCAGGTTATGTCGATATAGGACTTGTTTTACTGTGGATATAGATACTTTTGTACCGGTTTCCTCCAGCATCTTCACAAGGTCATTTGCTGTTGTTCTGGGATTGATTTGCACTTTTCACACCAAAGTACGTTCATCTCTAGGAGACAGAACGCGTCTCCGTCCTGAGCGGTATGACGGCTGCGTGGTCCCGTGGTGTTTATACTTGTGTACTATTGTTTGTACAGATGAACATGGTACCTTCAGGCGTTTGGAAATTGCTCCCAAGGATGAACCAGACTTGTGGAGGTATACCTTTTTTTCCTGAGGTCTTGGCTGATTTCTTTTGATTTCCCCATGATGTCAAGCAAGGAGGTACTTTGAAGTTTGAAGGTACGCCTTGAAATACATCCACAGGTACACCTCCAATTGACACAAATAATGTCAATTAGCCTATCAAAAGCTTCTAAAGCCATGACATAATTTTCTGAAATTTTCCAAGCTGTTTAAAGGCACAGTCAACTGTGTATGTATGTGTATGTAAACTTCTGACTCACTGGAATTGTGATACAGTGAATTAGAAGTGAAATAATCTGTCTGTAAACAATTGTTGGAAAAATTACTTGTGTCATGCACAAGGTAGATGTCCTAACCGACTTGCCAAAACTATAGTTTGTTAACAAGACATTTGTGGAGTGGTAGAAAAACAAGTTTTAATGACTCCAACCTAAGTGTATGTAAATTTCCGACATCAACTGAATATCCTTAACATGAATATACAAACTGTAAATCGCTCTGGACTAGAGTGTCTGCCAAGTGACTAAAATGTAAAAATGTAAATGTGAATAGTTATTTAAATTATATGTTTCTGTAAGTTATTTTCAATAAATTAGCTAAAATTTCTAAAAACATGTTTTCACTTTGCCAATCGAATCAAATTGTATTTGTCACGTGCGCTGAATACAACAAGCGGAGCCCTAACCGTGAAATGCGTACTTACACGCCCTTAACCAGCAATGCTTACTTACAAGCCCTTAACCAGCAATGCAGTTTTTAGACAATAGTTAAGAAAATATTTCCTAAATAAACTAAAGAAGAATAAAAAAAATACAAAATTGTAACACAATAGAATAACAATAATGAGGCTATAATATACCGGTACCGAGTCAATGTGCGGGGGTACAGGTTAGTTGAGGTAATTTGTACATATAGGTAGGGGTAAGGCATAGATAATTAACAGCGAGAAGCAGCAGTGTAAAAACAAAAGGGAGGAGGGAGGGTCAATGTAAATAGCCCGGATGGACAATTTATTAATTGTTCAGCAGTTTTATGGCTTGGGGGTAGAAGCTGTTAAGGAGCCTTTTGGGCCGAAACTGGGCACTCGCTCCGGTACCGCTTGCCGTGCGGTAGCAGAGAGAACCGTTTGTGACTGGAGTCTTTTTTGGCCTGAACATTGTGGGTTATTGTGTGTAGACGGGTGAGAAAAAAATAATATTGAATCCGTTTTGAATTTAGACTATAACACAAACATTTTTGGACTAAGACAAGGTGAATGAATACTTTCGGAAGGCACTGCAGACTGTACAAAGAAGAAACGAGGACTTGTATTTTGAAGTTCGAACCGCTCCACTTCAACTCACTTTTTCCTGTTCGTCACTAGTTAACACAGCCACAAAGTCATAAACCCGCCTTTTTTTTTTTTTTTTTTTACAATTAAAATATTATTTTAAACCTAATCCTAACAACCAAACGGTTGACTTTATGTCCAACCCTAACCTTAAAAGCCAAAATGCTACACAAAATATATTTTTTTATAGCCAATTTAGATTTTTTTTGCTATGGTAACTGGTGGAAACCCTTTTTCCTATCCAACCGAACATCACTTCCGGTGTAATTTCACCGTGCGCGCTCTTAGTTTGTTGGAAGAAAGGCCGTCACAGCTACAAATATGCAGTCCCCGCTTGTCAACATCGCTTTGTTGTCCTCTTATGTTTTATTTTCTCTGACTCATATTCAGAAGGTTGCAGCTGAGGCGAATGCGAGAGGTAAGACAGTCAAATGTAGCTTCGGTGGCAGCTCTGAAAACTAACGTTATTGTAACAATCATCAGGTCATGCTAACAAGATTCTTGCTTGCTAGCTGTTTGAGGGTCGTCACTAGTTACCACATCCACAAAGTCATACTTATGTCTAAACTCCGCCTATATTGAACATGTATCTAACTAAAATCTTATTTTGAACCAAACCTTAACCACACTGCTAACCTTATGCCAAATTCTATCTTAAATTAAGACCAAAACTAGTTTTTTTTGACGATAGAGCCAATTCTTTGTGGCTGTGGTAAATAGTAACAACCCAGTTTGAGTTATCTAACTTTTAAAGCTTTATCAGCTTTGTGTTGTCGACGACACAATGTCTCGCCCATCGGCTACCTGTATATTGCAAACAAACCTCACCTATGTCTCATTGGGTGTGGTAATCTGATTAATCATGCTGTAGTAATAGACATTTATTTTTAGTATTACATTGTTATTGGGTTTAAAGCTCCAAGAACCGCATTTCACGTGACTTCGAAAATTTAAACAATGAATTGGTATACAGCCTTAATTGGTATACAGACTAATGCCTGCAAAATCTTGTAAATGTTCCTTACAAGCCAGAATGTTGAATAAAATTACATACAAATGTACTCTACCAGTTGTCTGTACTCTTTGTCCTTCAGCTGCTCGAAATTTGACAAAATATCCACAGGAATGTATTGTTTACCTGACCTTTTAGAGAGCTGGTAGGGAGGTACTGTATATGATTTGGTAAAGTTAGTTTTATATACAATATTCTCTCATCAATAGCTATTGAACCAAGCATGCCATGACAATGTTATATTTGGAATCAGGGGAGGATAGTAAAAAAGAAGTGTTGAGCAGTTGGACACACCGCAAAGACAACTGGTAGAGTGTGTTTTTAAAATGTAATTTTATTAAACATTATGGCTTGTAATGAGCATATACATCATTTTTACTTTCGGGCTTTATATATCAATTAATTTGTTATTACAGCCTGATTAATCAGTCCAATAATGAACAGAAGGATCCTAATGTTACTGCTTATAGTCCAAGGATCTTACCTGTTGCGTTTCGAGGCAAATACTAATTTCTAAACGTGAATCGATTCCTAATTACGGTACGGCTCTAAAAACATAAAGCCCTCTACTTTGTCCATATCACATCAAAATAATTTCACAAATGCTAAATACACTGTTTTGAAACCCATTTTTAATACAGTATTTTTCAGTGACGACACGTTTGGTGTCAGTCCTCCGTTTACACACAGGTGTTAGGAGACGCAATATTGGCTTATTAACACAAGTAGTCCACTCTGTTGTCCATAAACAACCACCATGACATGAAGATCATGGCAGTGAGTGGGCACCGTAACCCTATTTAACCAGGCAAGTCAGTTAAGAACAAATTCTTATTTACAATGACGGCCTATCCCGGCCAAACCCAGATGACGCTGGGCCAATTGTGTGATGCCCTATGTATGGGACTCCCAATCACGGGTGGTTGTGAAACAGCTTGGAATCAAACCAGGGTCTGTAGTGATGCCTATAGCACTGAGATGCAGTGCCTTAGACCGCTGCGTCACTCGGGATCCCCCCCGGTTTGACTTGGCAGTGTGACTCACATTTTTACACTGAACAAAAAATATAAATGCAACAATTTCAAATATTTTTCTGAGTTACAGTTCATGTAAGGAAATCAGTCTATTGAAATACATTCATTAGGTCCTAATCTATGGATTTCACATGACTGGAAATACAGATAACTTAAACAAAAAAGTCAGTTTCTGGTGTGACCACCATTTGCCTCATGCAGCGCGACACATCTCCTTCACATAGAGTTGATCAGGCTGTTGATTGTGGCCTGTGGAATGTTGTCCCAGTCCTCTTCAATGGCTGTGTGAAGTAGCTGGATATTGGCGGGAACTGGAACACACCATCGTACACGTTGATCCAGAGCATCCCAAACATGCTCAATGGATGACATGTCTGGTGAGGATGCAGGCCATGGAAGAACTGGGACATTTTCAGCTTCCAGGAATTGTGTACACATCCTTGCGACATGGGGCTGTGCATTGTGACAAATAAAATATGATTTGATTTGTCATGCTGAAACATGAGGTGATGGCGGTGGATGAATGGCACGACAATGGGCCTCGGGATCTCATCACGGGATTCAAATTGCCATCAATAAAATGCAGCTGTGCGTGTTGGTACAGTTTGAAACCAGGATTCATCTGTGAAGATCAAACTTCTCCAGCTTGCCAGTGGCCATCTGCCCGCTGAAATCAGTTAAGACACAGAACTGCAGTCAGGTCAAGACCTTGGTGACGACAAGCACCCCGAGACTAAGGTCGTGCAAACCCACAGTTTGATCAGCTGTCCGGGTGTCTGGTCTCGGACGATCCCGCAGGTGAACGTGTCTGTTCTGAAAGCATTAGCAACAGACATGAAGAGTTAAGTGTCCACTCCTATTCAATCAATCCCAGCTAGTCGTGAGACTTACCAAATGATGCTGCCAATGTCCAGTGTGAAATCTATAGTCAAATCCTGCACTTTAGCAAGCTGTCCTGCTAATGTCCACTAGTTACTAAAATATCCATAAATGATAGACAAGCTTGCCATGGTTTTGCACTACCTAGCTAGCGAAGATGCACAGTACACATGCCATGTTACCTGGCTAGTCTCTTAACAGGATAGCCTTCAAAAATAAATAAAAAGTCACTTAATTTTGTTGTCAAAATGAAAACCTTCTCAATGAGGCTACTAGACATGCATTGTACATGCATCTGGGCTGCCTGTCAGACTAAACATTTTTAATGTGTATTCGTTGATGACACGTTACCAAGGCGACGGAATGACACGTTACCAAGGCGACGGAACGCAGTAGTCAGATGAGGCGATTTTCAAACGTTAGATATAATGCTTCTTAAAGATGAGCATTAAAACAATCAAATCATTATTAAAAGTTGAGCTGTATTGTACATAATATTAAACAGCATATAAAGATGCGAAATAAACCAGGTGCAGAAATGTATTTTTAATTTGATTTATTTCAAGGCTATAGCCTTCAAAGAAATACATTGAGAAGCATTTGCGAGTGTGACACACTAGGCCGTTGCGCACAAAGTGCTCAAGCATTTAAACATTTTAGTTACATTAAATAATCTATGCATTGCGCATATAGTCTGTGATTTACTTAGAATTAAATACAAATTAAACTCCAATGTAATTTAGTGCTCATTTTAATTCATTTTTATAAACACGAGTTTGGTCAGTTTGTGCCTTCAGGCTCATTGGATGGTAGAGCAGAGAATATCCTCTCCTGACTGTAGACCCACTAGGGATGCTAAACACCCTTTTGGCCACGCTTGTCAGGCTGGGCAGAGATGCAGAGTTATTTAAAAAAAAAAAAAATACTTCTGTAGGTAGGCCTAAAGGTTTTTAGGCAAAATAACTCAATCAAAAAAGAAAAGCTCCTTGAATGTGGGAATATGCCAGACCCATTGGGCCAAAATCAATTATACCATATTGTATAGATAATAGAAAGGAAAATGAACGAAATGTTTTAAGATTTCTGATTTTTTTTTAAGGTTATAAATACTTTGCTACAATGACACACTTAGTTATATACCCACCTCGTTCTTCTAGCATGTGCATGTAGGAAGTACACCATCATGTGTTCAGGATACATGTCTTTTCAGATTCAACAATGGTTATTTTAGTTGTGGACACGACATCACTTGCAATGTAGTATGGGCACTAGAGGTCGACCGATTAAGATTTTTCAACGCCGATACCGATTATTGGAGGACAGAGGAAAAAAAAGCCGATACCGACCAATCGGCCGATATTTTATTTATTTTAACTTAATATAATACAGAAATAAAATCAATTTAGCCTCAAGTAAATAATGAAACATGTTCAATTTGGTTTAAATAATGCAAAAACAAAGTGTTGGAGAAGAAAGTAAAAGTGCAATATGTGCCATGTAAGAAAGCTAACGTTTCAGTTCCTTGCTCAGAACATGAGAACATATGAAAGCTGGTGGTTCCTTTTAACATGAGTCTCCAATATTCCCAGTTAAAAAGTTTTAGGTTGTAGTTCTTATAGGACTCTTTCCCTCTATACCATTTGTATTTCATTAACCTTTGACTATTGGATGTTCTTATAAGGCACTTTAGTATTGCCAGTGTAACAGTATAGCTTCCGTCCCTCTCCTCACCCCTACCTGGGCTCGAACCAGCAACACAACGACAACAGCTACCTTCGAAGCAGCGTTACCCATGCAGAGCAAGGGGAACAACTACTAGAAGGCTCAGAGTGAGTGACGTTTGAAACGCTATTAGCGCGCGCTAACTAGCTAGCCATTTCACTTTGGTTACACCAGCCTCATCTTGGGAGTTGATAGGCTTGAAGTCATAAACGGCGCAATGCTTGACGCACAACGAAGAGCTGCTGGCAAAATGCACAAGTGCTGTTTGAATGAATGTTTACAGCGCCTGCTTCTGCCTACCACCGCTCAGTCAGATACTTAGATACTTGTATGCTTGTATGCTCAGTCAGATTATATGCAACGCAGGACACGCTAGATAATATCTAGTAATATCAACCATGTGTAGTTAACTAGTGATTATGATTGTTTTTTATAAGATAAGTTTAATGCTAGCAACTTACCTTGTGGAGTGCCACGAGAGAGAAGCAGGTCGTTATTGCGTTGGACTCGTTAACTGTAAGGTTGCAAGATTGGATCCCCCGAGCTGACAAGGTGAACATCTGTCTTTCTGCCCCTGAACGATGCAGTTAACCCACCGTTCCTAGGCCGTCATTGAAAATAAGAATGTGTTCTTAACTGACTTGCCTGGTTAAATAAAGGTATAAAATAAAAATCGGCGCCCAAAAATACCGATTTCCTATTGTTATGAAAACTTGAAATCTGCTCTATTTAATCGGGCATTCAGATTAATCGATCGACCTCTAATGGACACGACATCACCCTCTTGCTATTTGTCCTTGTCTTTGCAAGTCACCTTGATTTAGCACCTGAGTGTGTTTTAAAAAAAATCAGTTTATTTATTAAAATATTTAGCGAACTCAAGGGGGGCTATTAGTAGCGCACAAGTAGACTACAAATGCATGCCATGAACTGGCGAAGTGAGCGTTGTTGGAGCGTTGTTGGAGCGGGCCAGACGACGGACGGAATCTTGCTCTACACTCCAATTGTAGAAGTGTATGGTACATAATTCTATGGGTATTACATTGTGTTTAACTGTTTAGAGGTATTCCAGTTCGTTGTAGCCCTGTACTGAAGATGCTGTGGTTTAGAGGTATTCCAGTTCGTTGTAGCCCTGTACTGAAGGTGCTGTGGTTTAGAGGTATTCCAGTTTGTTGTAGCCCTGTACTGAAGGTGCTGTGGTTTAGAGGTATTCCAGTTCGTTGTAGCCCTGTACTGAAGGTGCTGTGGTTTAGAGGTATTCCAGTTCGTTGTAGCCCTGTACTGAAGATGCTGTGGTTTAGAGGTATTCCAGTTCGTTTTAGCCCTGTACTGAAGATGACGGTGCTGTGGTTTAGAGGTATTCCAGTTCGTTGTAGCCCTGTACTGAAGATGACGGTGCTGTGGTTTAGAGGTATTCCAGTTCGTTGTAGCCCTGTACTGAAGATGACGGTGCTGTGGTTTAGAGGTATTCCAGTTCGTTGTAGCCCTGTACTGAAGATGACGGTGCTGTGGTTTAGAGGTATTCCAGTTCGTTGTAGCCCTGTACTGAAGATGACGGTGCTGTGGTTTAGAGGTATTCCAGTTCGTTTTAGCCCTGTACTGAAGATGACGGTGCTGTGGTTTAGAGGTATTCCAGTTCGTTGTAGCCCTGTACTGAAGATGACGGTGCTGTGGTTTAGAGGTATTCCAGTTCGTTGTAGCCCTGTACTGAAGATGACGGTGCTGTGGTTTAGAGGTATTCCAGTTCGTTGTAGCCCTGTACTGAAGATGACGGTGCTGTGGTTTAGAGGTATTCCAGTTCGTTGTAGCCCTGTACTGAAGATGACGGTGCTGTGGTTTAGAGGTATTCCAGTTCGTTGTAGCCCTGTACTGAAGATGACGGTGCTGTGGTTTAGAGGTATTCCAGTTCGTTGTAGCCCTGTACTGAAGATGACGGTGCTGTGGTTTAGAGGTATTCCAGTTCGTTGTAGCCCTGTACTGAAGATGACGGTGCTGTGGTTTAGAGGTATTCCAGTTCGTTGTAGCCCTGTACTGAAGATGACGGTGCTGTGGTTTAGAGGTATTCCAGTTCGTTGTAGCCCTGTACTGAAGATGACGGTGCTGTGGTTTAGAGGTATTCCAGTTCGTTGTAGCCCTGTACTGAAGATGACGGTGCTGTGGTTTAGAGGTATTCCAGTTCGTTTTAGCCCTGTACTGAAGATGAAGGTGCTGTGGTTTAGAGGTATTCCAGTTCGTTGTAGCCCTGTACTGAAGATGACGGTGCTGTGGTTTAGAGGTATTCCAGTTCGTTGTAGCCCTGTACTGAAGATGACGGTGCTGTGGTTTAGACGTATTCCAGTTCGTTGTAGCCCTGTACGGAAGATGACGGTGCTGTGGTTTAGAGGTATTCCAGTTCGTTGTAGCCCTGTACTGAAGGTGCTGTGGTTTAGAGGTATTCCAGTTCGTTGGAGCTCTGTACTGAAGGTGCTGTGGTTTAGAGGTATTCCAGTTCGTTGTAGCCCTGTACTGACGGTGCTGTGGTTTATTGGTATTCCAGTTCGTTGGAGCCCTGTACTGAAGGTGCTGTGGTTTGTAGTACAGGTGCGGTGGAACCCCTAATGATCTCAAATGATAGCATTAAGTCAGTCATGTTGTATTGTGCTGAATGGTCCTGTATAGCATTAAGTCAGTCATGTTGTATTGTGCTGAATGGTCCTGTATAGCATTAAGTCAGTCATGTTGTATTGTGCTGAATGGTCCTGTATAGCATTAAGTCAGTCATGTTGTATTGTGCTGAATGGTCCTGTATAGCATTAAGTCATCAGTCATGTTGTAGTCATGCATGTTGTTTATAAGGTGTGAATTGGAGATCACTAGTCACTATCTTAATTTATCTTCTTCATGCAGTCTATCACAGTGCCATCCGTTTTGTCACCAAAGCCCCGTATACTACCCACCATTGCGACCTGTACGCTCTCGTTGGTTGGCCCTCGCTTCATACTCGTCGCCAAACCCACTGGCTTCAGGTCATCTACAAGTCTCTGCTAGGTAAAGCCCCGTCTTATCTCAGCTCACTGATCACCATAGCAGCACCCACTCTTAGCACGCGCTCCAGCAGGTATATCTCACTGGTCACCACCCCCAAAGACAATTCCTCCTTTGGTTGTCTTTCCTTCCAATTCTCTGCTGCCAATGACTGGAACGAACTGCAAAATTCTCTGAAGCTGGAGACTCATATCTCAATCACTAGCTTTAAGCACCAGCTGTCAGAGCAGCTCACAGATCATTGTACCTGTACATAACCCATCTGTAGACAGCCCACCTATCTATCTACTTCATTCCCATACTGGTATTTATCTATTTATTTATTTAGCTCCTTTGCACCCCAGTATCTCTACCTGCACATTCATCTTCTGCCGATCTACCATTCCAGTGTTTAATTGCTATATTGTAATTACTTCGCCACCATGGCCTATTTATTTCCTTAGTGGGGGCTGGCTCTAACGTGTGTGTGTCCTCGGCTCAGGGTCTTCATCTCCTGGCCAACGCCACCTGTTCTCTCCTGTCATCTGCCTCATGCCTCTCTCCTGTGTCTGAGCCTCTCTCCTCTCTCCTGTGTCTGTGCCTCTCTCCTCTCTCCTGTGTCTGTGCCTCTCTCCTCTCTCCTGTGTCTGTGCCTCTCTCCTGTGTCTGTGCCTCTCTCCTGTGTCTGTGCCTCTCTCCTGTGTCTGTCTGTGCCTCATGCCTCTCTCCTGTGTCTGTGCCTCTCTCCTGTGTCTGTGCCTCTCTCCTGTGTCTGTGCCTCTCTCCTGTGTCTGTGCCTCTCTCCTGTGTCTGTGCCTCATGCCTCTCTCCTGTGTCTATGCCTCATGCCTCTCTCCTGTGTCTGTGCCTCATGCCTCTCGTCTGTGCCTCATGCCTCTCTCCTGTGTCTGTGCCTCTCTCCTGTGTCTGTGCCTCTCTCCTGTGTCTGTGCCTCTCTCCTGTGTCTGTGCCTCTCTCCTGTGTCTGTGCCTCTCTCCTGTGTCTGTGCCTCTGTCTCCTGTGTCTGTGCCTCTCTCCTGTGTCTGTGCCTCATGCCTCTCTCCTGTGTCTGTGCCTCATGCCTCTCTCCTGTGTCTGTGCCTCTCTCCTGTGTCTGTGCCTCTCTCCTCTCTCCTGTGTCTGTGCCTCTCTCCTCTCTCCTGTGTCTGTGCCTCTCTCCTCTCCTGTGTCTGTGCCTCTCTCCTCTCTCCTGTGTCTGTGCCTCATGCCTCTCTCCTGTGTCTCATGCCTCTCTCCTGTGTCTGTGCCTCTCTCCTGTGTCTGTGCCTCCTGTGTCTGTGCCCTCTCCTGTGTCTGTGCCTCTCTCCTGTGTCTGTGCCTCATGCCTCTCTCCTGTGTCTGTGCCTCTCTCCTCTCTCCTGTGTCTGTGCCTCTCCTCTCTCCTGTGTCTGTGCCTCTCTCCTCTCTCCTGTGTCTGTGCCTCTCTCCTGTGTCTGTGCCTCATGCCTCTCTCCTGTGTCTGTGCCTCTCTCCTGTGTCTGTGCCTCATAGTTCCCCTGTGAAACCTGTAAGGGAGACGGTAGAGATTCATGTTTGCGAAACAAACACCATGCAAGAGGCTGTGTGTGTGTTTTATTTATTTTATTTGACCTTTATTTAACCAGGCAAGTCAGTTAAGAACATATTCTTATTTTCAATGACGGCCTGGGAACAGTGGGTTTAACTTCCTGTTCAGGGGCAGAACGACAGATTTGTACCTTGTCAGCTCGGGGGTTTGAACTCGCAACCTTCCCGGTTACTAGTCCAACACTCTAACCACTAGGCTACCCTGCCGCCTCTACACTCTAACCACTAGGCTACCCTGCCCCCTCTACACTCTAACCACTAGGCTACCCTGCCGCCTCTACACTCTAACCACTAGGCTACCCTGCCGCCTCTACACTCTAACCACTAGGCTACCCTGCCGTCTCTACACTCTAACCCTGCCGCCTCTACACTCTAACCACTAGGCTACCCTGCCGCCTCTACACTCTAACCACTAGGCTACCCTGCCGCCTCTACACTCTAACCACTAGGCTACCCTGCCGCCTCTACACTCTAACCACTAGGCTACCCTGCCGCCTCTACACTCTAACCACTAGGCTACCCTGCCGCCTCTACACTCTAACCGCTAGGCTACCCTGCCGCCTCTACACTCTAACCGCTAGGCTACCCTGCCGCCTCTACACTCTAACCGCTAGGCTACCCTGCCGCCTCTACACTCTAACCGCTAGGCTACCCTGCCGCCTCTACACTCTAACCGCTAGGCTACCCTGCCGCTCTCTACACTCTAACCGCTAGGCTACCCTGCCGCCTCTACACTCTAACCGCTAGGCTACCCTGCCGCCTCTACACTCTAACCGCTAGGCTACCCTGCCGCCTCTACACTCTAACCGCTAGGCTACCCTGCCGCCCTACACTCTAACCGCTAGGCTACCCTGCCGCCTCTACACTCTAACCGCTAGGCTACCCTGCCGCCTCTACACTCTAACCGCTAGGCTACCCTGCCGCCTCTACACTCTAACCGCTAGGCTACCCTGCCGCCTCTACACTCTAACCGCTAGGCTACCCTGCCGCCTCTACACTCTAACCGCTAGGCTACCCTGCCGCCACTCTAACCGCTAGGCTACCCTGCCGCTCTACACTCTAACCGCTAGGCTACCCTGCCGCCTCTACACTCTAACCGCTAGGCTACCCTGCCGCCTCTACACTCTAACCGCTAGGCTACCCTGCCGCCTCTACACTCTAACCGCTAGGCTACCCTACACTCTAACCGCTAGGCTACCCTGCCGCCTCTACACTCTAACCGCTAGGCTACCCTGCCGCCTCTACACTCTAACCGCTAGGCTACCCTGCCGCCTCTACACTCTAACCGCTAGGCTACCCTGCCGCCTCTACACTCTAACCGCTAGGCTACCCTGCCGCCTCTACACTCTAACCGCTAGGCTACCCTGCCGCCTCTACACTCTAACCGCTAGGCTACCCTGCCGCCTCTACACTCTAACCGCTAGGCTACCCTGCCGCCTCTACACTCTAACCGCTAGGCTACCCTGCCGCCTCTACACTCTAACCCTAGGCTACCCTGCCGCCTCTACACTCTAACCGCTAGGCTACCCTGCCGCTCTACACTCTAACCGCTAGGCTACCCTGCCGCCTCTACACTCTAACCGCTAGGCTACCCTGCCGCCTCTACACTCTAACCGCTAGGCTACCCTGCCGCCTCTACACTCTAACCGCTAGGCTACCCTGCCGCCTCTACACTCTAACCGCTAGGCTACCCTGCCGCCTCTACACTCTAACCGCTAGGCTACCCTGCCGCCTCTACACTCTAACCGCTAGGCTACCCTGCCGCCTACACTCTAACCGCAGGCTACCCTGCCGCCTCTACACTCTAACCGCTAGGCTACCCTGCCGCCTCTACACTCTAACCGCTAGGCTACCCGCCTCTACACTCTAACCGCTACCCTAGGCTACCCTGCCGCCTCTACACTCTAACCGCTACCCTGCCGGCTACCCTGCCGCCTCTACACTCTAACCACTAGGCTACCCTCTACACTCTAACCGCTAGGCTCTACACTCTAACCACTAGGCTACCCTGCCGCCTCTACACTCTAACCACTAGGCTACCCTGCCGCCTCTACACTCTAACCACTAGGCTACCCTGCCGCCGTGTGTGTGTCCTCCCCTCACCAAGTTGTTTCTCTTGTGCTTCCAGCAGTCAGGTTGGAGTCTCGTCTGCTTCTCTTCTGTTCATTGGCCTCAAATGGTCTACATCCTTCTCTTCTCTCGTTGTCTTCACCCCCCCCCAAGACTATAAGAAAGAAATGGTGTGCTATGTTACTCACAGTGTGTTATTGATTAGATTGATACTAGTATCGTGGCAAGGAAGACAACACCAAGCGGACTTGACTTTTGCTAAGAAAAAAAACCGTCAATCTGTTGTCACGTGTATTTATTTTCCACGCTAAAGCGCCTAATATTTGACATACAGCAGGTTTTTTTTAAAGGATCTGTCTGCTTCGGGTTTATTTTTTGCCATGGAAGATATTCACTGCATGACCAAAAGTATGTGGACACCTGCTTGTCCAACATCATAGGTATTAATATGGAGTTGGTCCCCCCTCTTTGCTGCTATAACAGCCTCCACTCTTCTGGGAAGGCTTTCCACTAGATGTTGGTACATTGCTGCTATAACAGCCTCCACTCTTCTGGGAATGCTTTCCACTAGATGTTGGTACATTGCTGCTATAACAGCCTCCACTCTTCTGGGAATGCTTTCCACTAGATGTTGGTACATTGCTGCTATAACAGCCTCCACTCTTCTGGGAAGGCTTTCCACTAGATGTTGGAACATTGCTGCTATAACAGCCTCCACTCTTCTGGGAAGGCTTTCCACTAGATGTTGGTACATTGCTGCTATAACAGCCTCCACTCTTCTGGGAATGCTTTCCACTAGATGTTGGTACATTGCTGCTATAACAGCCTCCACTCTTCTGGGAATGCTTTCCACTAGATGTTGGTACATTGCTGCTATAACAGCCTCCACTCTTCTGGGAAGGCTTTCCACTAGATGTTGGAACATTGCTGCTATAACAGCCTCCACTCTTCTGGGAAGGCTTTCCACTAGATGTTGGAACATTGCTACTATAACAGCCTCCACTCTTCTGGGAAGGCTTTCCACTAGATGTTGGAACATTGCTACTATAACAGCCTCCACTCTTCTGGGAAGGCTTTCCACTAGATGTTGGAACATTGCTACTATAACAGCCTCCACTCTTCTGGGAAGGCTTTCCACTAGATGTTGGAACATTGCTACTATAACAGCCTCCACTCTACTGGGAAGGCTTTCCACTAGATGTTGGTACATTGCTGCTATAACAGCCTCCACTCTTCTGGGAAGGCTTTCCACTAGATGTTGGAACATTGCTACTATAACAGCCTCCACTCTTCTGGGAAGGCTTTCCACTAGATGTTGGAACATTGCTGCTATAACAGCCTCCACTCTTCTGGGAAGGCTTTCCACTAGATGTTGGAACATTGCTACTATAACAACCTCCACTCTTCTGGGAAGGCTTTCCACTAGATGTTGGAACATTGCTGCTATAACAGCCTCCACTCTTCTGGGAAGGCTTTCCACTAGATGTTGGAACATTGCTACTATAACAGCCTCCACTCTTCTGGGAAGGCTTTCCACTAGATGTTGGAACATTGCTACTATAACAACCTCCACTCTTCTGGGAAGGCTTTCCACTAGATGTTGGAACATTGCTGCTATAACAGCCTCCACTCTTCTGGGAAGGCTTTCCACTAGATGTTGGAACATTGCTACTATAACAGCCTCCACTCTTCTGGGAAGGCTTTCCACTAGATGTTGGAACATTGCTGCTATAACAGCCTCTACTCTTCTGGGAAGGCTTTCCACTAGATGTTGGAACATTGCTGCTATAACAGCCTCCACTCTTCTGGGAAGGATTTCCACTAGATGTTGGAACATTGCTGCTATAACAGCCTCCATTCTTCTGGGGAGGCTTTCCACTAGATGTTGGAACATTGCTGCTATAACAGCCTCCACTCTTCTGGGAAGGCTTTCCACTAGATGTTGGAACATTGCTACTATAACAGCCTCTCCACTCTTCTGGGAAGGCTTTCCACTAGATGTTGGAACATTGCTGCTATAACAGCCTCCACTCTTCTGGGAAGTCTTTCCACTAGATGTTGGAACATTGCTGCTATAACAGCCTCCACTCTTCTGGGAAGGCTTTCCACTAGATGTTGGTACATTGCTGCTATAACAGCCTCCACTCTTCTGGGAAGGCTTTCCACTAGATGTTGGAACATTGCTGCTATAACAGCCTCCACTCTTCTGGGAAGGCTTTCCACTAGATGTTGGAACATTGCTACTATAACAGCCTCCACTCTTCTGGGAAGGCTTTCCACTAGATGTTGGAACATTGCTACTATAACAGCCTCCACTCTTCTGGGAAGGCTTTCCACTAGATGTAGGAACATTGCTGCTATAACAGCCTCCACTCTTCTGGGAAGGCTTTCCACTAGATGTTGGAACATTGCTGCTATAACAGCCTCTCCACTCTTCTGGGAAGGCTTTCCACTAGATGTAGGAACATTGCTGCTATAACAGCCTCCACTCTTCTGGGAAGGCTTTCCACTAGATGTTGGAACATTGCTGCTATAACAGCCTCCACTCTTCTGGGAAGGCTTTCCACTAGATGATGGAACATTGCTGCTATAACAGCCTCCACTCTTCTGGGAAGGCTTTCCACTAGATGTTGGTACATTGCTGCTATAACAGCCTCTCCACTCTTCTGGGAAGGCTTTCCACTAGATGTTGGAACATTGCTGCTATAACAGCCTCCACTCTTCTGGGAAGGCTTTCCACTAGATGTTGGAACATTGCTGCTATAACAGCCTCCACTCTACTGGGAAGGCTTAACAGCCTCTCCACTCTTCTGGGAAGGCTTTCCACTAGATGTTGGAACATTGCTGCTATAACAGCCTCTAGATGTTGGAACATTGCTGCTATAACAGCCTCCACTCTACTGGGAAGGCTTTCCACTAGATGTTGGAACATTGCTGCTATAACAGCCTCCACTCTTCTGGGAAGGCTTTCCACTAGATGTTGGAACATTGCTGCTATAACAGCCTCCACTCTTCTGGGAAGTCTTTCCACTAGATGTGGGGACTTGCTTCCATTCAGCCACGAGCATTAGTGAGGTCAGGCACTCTCTTAATTTCACCATGTATCTATATCGACAAAGTATACTTTTTAAATGGAAACTTTATCTGAGACCTAGTTAGTTTGGCTACAATGTTCATAGTACACAAACCAACCTGCAGTCATATTATCAGCATAGTAAAATCAAGTTACCGGGAACAAAGCATGCAAGATTCACTGTGTTCAGTTCCCAGCAATGATCCCCTCGTTTCTTTCAGCGAAGATAAAAGACCCACCCCATGTCCTCGTTAACCAGTTACGTAAACAGCTGACAGCCTGACACAATAACTTGACACTGTCGAATGTGATTCTCCTCCCAGGGTTTGGAGACAGCATCCACTGGAGGAGTCTGGACGATGGGAAGAAGGAGGCAGAGGCCAGGTGAGGAGGAGTGGCCAGGTGTAACCCTCTGATATAAACACTTCTCTGGAAGAGTTAATGGGGTTGTATTCACTAGGAAGCAAATGGAAGCAAACTCGTTTTTTGAGTCTAAAGTTTACAGTGCGAGAAATGTTTTTTGCCTCTTGTCCCGACTAATGAATATATCCCCTCTCTTACAAGATAGATGTCAATTGAATGGAACCATTGGGGGAGTTTTGTGGCCATTACTTTAAACACAATGACTTTTATTCTCTTCACAGTGGTCTTCCACTGATGGTTATCATTCACAAGACCTGGTGTGGAGCCTGCAAAGGTAAAGACCGTCCTCTTTTTTTTATAATAACCTGATTTACATTTACCTTGCACAATGAAGCCATCATCACGTTCAGTTTTCTGCCTCCAGCTCTGAAGCCCAAGTTCGCCGAGTCCAAGGAGATCTCTGAGCTGGCTCACAACTTTGTCATGGTCAACCTGGAGGTGAGGATAATGGACTGTGTAACAACACAATTAAAAAAAATCTGTCAGTTTAAGCTAGACAGGTGTTGTTGTTGTTGTTGTATGGGCTGCATCCCAATCCATCTTCCAAGGTGGCAGAGTTAGAGCCGTGGTTTGTCAGACGACGAGACACCCCCCCCCTTACCTTATTTACGTAAGTATTCAGACCCTTTGCTATGAGACTCTAAATTGAGCTCAGGTGTATCCTGTTTCCATTGATCATCCTTGAGATGTTTCGACAACTTGATTGGAGTCCATCTGTGGTAAATTTAATTGATTGGACATGATTTGGAAAGGATCACACCTGTCATATATAAGGTCCCACAGTTGACGGTGCATGTCAGAGCAAATAACCAAGCCATGAGGTCGAAGGAGTTGTCCGTAGAGCTCCGAGACAGGATTGTGTCAAGGCACAGATCTGGGGAAGGGTACCAAAAAATTTCTGCAGCATTGAAGGTCCTGAAGAACACAGTGGCCTCCATCATTCTTAAATGGGAGAGGTTTGGAACCACCAAAACTCTTCCTAGAGCTGGCCAACCAGCTAAACTGGGCAATCGGGGGAGAAGGGCCTTGGTCAGGGAGGTGACCAAGAACCCTACGGTCACACTGAAAGAGCTCCAGAGTTCCTCTGGAGATGGGAGAATGTTCCAGAAGGACACTCACCTCTGCAGCACTCTACCAATCAGGCTTTTGTGGTAGAGTGGCCAGACAGAAGCCATTCCTCAGTAAAAGGCACAGGACAGCCCGCTTTGAGTTCGCCAAAAGGCACCTAAAGAACTCTCAGACCATGAGAAAAAGATTATCTGGTCTGATGCAACCAAGATTGAACTTTTGGCCTGAATGCCAAACGTTATGTCTGGAGGAAACCTGGCACCATCCCTACGGTGAAGCACGGTGATGGCAGCATCAAGCTGTGGCAATGTTTTTCAGTTGCAGGGACTGGGAGACGAGTAAGGATTGTGGGAAAGGTAAACGGAGGAAAGTACAGAACTCCTTGACGAGAACCTGCTCCAGAGCACTCAGGACCTCAGACTGGGGCGAAGGTTCACCTTCCAACAGAACAACGACCCTAAGCACACAGCCAAGACAACACAGGAGTGGCTTCGGAAACAAGTCTCTGAATGTCCTTCAGTGTCGCAGCCAGAGCCCGGACTTTAACCCGATCAAACAGCTCTGGAGAGACCTGAAAATAGCTGTGCAGCGACACTCCCAATCCAACCTGACAGAGCTTGAGAGGATCTTCAGAGAAGAATGGGAGAAACTCCCCAAATACAGGTGTGCCAATCTTGTAGCGTCATACCCAATAAGACTGGAGGCTGTAATCACTGCCAAAGGTGCTTCAACAAAGTTCTGAGTAAAGGGTCTGAATACTTATGTAAATGTGATATTTCAGGCCTCCCGAGTGGTGCAGCGGTTTAAGGTAGTGCTTGAGGCATCACTACAGGTCCGGGTTCGATCCCAGGCTGTGTTGCGGCCGGCCCCGACCCGGGAGACCCATGAGGGCGCATCATTGGCCCAGCATCGTCCGGTTAGGCCGGCTTGGATGTCCTTGTCCCATCGCGCTCTAGCGACTCCTGTGGCGGGCCGGGCGCAATGCACGCCGACACGGTCGCCAGTTGGACGGTATTTCCTCCAACACATTGGTGCGGCTGACTTCCGGGTTAAGAGAGCAGCGTGTCAAGAAGCAGTGTGGCTGGGCAGGGTCGTGTTTCGGAGAACGCAGGGCTGTTAACCTTTGCCTATCCCGAGTCCGTATGGGAGTTGCAGCGAAGGGACAATACTGTACCTACCAATTTGGATATCACGAAAAAAGGGGTAGAAAATACTAAGTGGAAAAAATATATTTTCATGGGGGACTGTGTGTAGATTGAGAGGAGAAAAAAATACTTAATCCATTTTAGAATAAGGCTGTAACAAAATGAGGGTATAGTCTGAATACACTGTAGTACAGGTCCCTATGTCACTACTTATATGAATTAACACTAAATGTTATGTTCTTAGGATGAGGAGGAGCCTAAAGATGAGGCATACAGTCCTGATGGTGGATACATCCCCAGGATAATGTTCCTAGGTAAGAACCCCTACAGTTCTGGTGGTGGATACATCCCCAGGATACTGTTGCTAGGTAAGAACCCCTACAGTCCTGATGGTGGATACATCCCCAGGATAATGTTCCTAGGTAAGAACCCCTACAGTCCTGATGGTGGATACATCCCCAGGATAATGTTCCTAGGTAAGTACCCCTACAGTCCTGATGGTGGAGACATCCCCAGGATAATGTTCCTAGGTAAGAACCCCTACAGTCCTGATGGTGGATACATCCCCAGGTAAGAACCCCTACAGTCCTGGTGGTGGAGACATCCCCAGGATACTGTTCCTAGGTAAGAACCCCTACAGTCCTGATGGTGGATACATCCCCAGGATAATGTTCCTAGGTAAGTACCCCTACAGTCCTGATGGTGGAGACATCCCCAGGATAATGTTCCTAGGTAAGAACCCCTACAGTCCTGATGGTGGATACATCCCCAGGTAAGAACCCCTACAGTCCTGGTGGTGGAGACATCCCCAGGATACTGTTGCTAGGTAAGAACCCCTACAGTCCTGGTGGTGGATACATCCCCAGGATACTGTTGCTAGGTAAGAACCCCTACAGTCCTGGTGGTGGAGACATCCCCAGGATACTGTTGCTAGGTAAGAACCCCTACAGTCCTGGTGGTGGAGACATCCCCAGGATACAGTTGCTAGGTAAGAACCCCTACAGTTCTGGTGGTGGAGACATCCCCAGGATACTGTTGCTAGGTAAGAACCCCTACAGTCCTGGTGGTGGAGACATCCCCAGGATACTGTTGCTAGGTAAGAACCCCTACAGTCCTGGTGGTGGAGACATCCCCAGGATACAGTTGCTAGGTAAGAACCCCTACAGTTCTGGTGGTGGAGACATCCCCAGGATACAGTTGCTAGGTAAGAACCCCTACAGTCCTGGTGGTGGAGACATCCCCAGGATACTGTTGCTAGGTAAGAACCCCTACAGTCTTGGTGGTGGAGACATCCCCAGGATACAGTTGCTAGGTAAGAACCCCTACAGTCCTGGTGGTGGAGACATTCCCAGGATACCGTTGCTAGGTAAGAACCTCTACAGTCCTGGTGGTGGAGACATCCCCAGGACACTGCTCCTAGGTCTCTACATAATAAGTTATTCTTTGAGAGCCTACTAAAATGGTAGTTTTTTTTTTATTCATAATTTTCTGTGCTCCCAACCCCCATCATGTTTACACTGTCTCTCCATTCCTGTTCCTTTCTACCACATAGACCCCAGTGGTAAAGTCCACCCTGAGATCACCAACAAAAACGGGAACCCGAACTACAAGTACTTTTACAGCAACGCAGACCAAGGTGAGAATCACATATTATAGGTTTGGGTGATGATGGTTGACTCATTGTAGTTCCTTGCTTAGGTCAATCTTCTGACTGCTCCCCCCCCTCCCCTCTGTGTGTCTGTAGTTCTGTCTGCTATGAAGCAAGCTCAGGAGAAGTTGACAGGAGATGCCTTCAGGACCCACATTGAAGACGAGCTGTAAGGTGGTAGGATAGGTGGGGAGAGAAGGCTGTAGAATTCTACCCGAAGTGTCCACTCGTTCACTTCACGATCACATGCTTACTGCACTCCGAAGGCTTTTGAAACACAAGTGAGCAGGTGTACATTTCAGGGCTCTCGTTTCCATCAGTGTGCATTGGGTTGATGCGTCCACTTTCTCTCCTCACCCTTAAAACGGTTGAAAGTTACTGTCCAGAAACCAACTCTTAAAAAATAAAATAACAAGTTTTACGTTTGTTTCAGTACCTCACAATCCGTAAGACCACAACACTAGTCGTTTCAACTGTATAGTACTCTGGAGTGTGAATGAATGAGAGTCCCATCTTGGTCAACCAAAGCAAACCGTCCATCTGACACATAGGTGCACAAGTTTAGTTTCTCCATCCAACTTGTTTTTAAATGGTAAAACTTTTGATTTAATCCATCCACATATCGAAATTTTAATTTGAGGTTGAATACAGGCCATATAACAACTCTGTAGAAGTTGAACAACAGAAAAGCTGGACCGATACTGTCCTGCATTTTAAAACACACACAAGACTTCAGACGGTTAGACTTCTCTTACCACATTAACGTGCTTCCAACGGTTCATTTGTGAAACTCTCGCTCAGTCAATGTATACAAGGGGCCTAGAATTCTCTCCTTTTTTTTCTCAAATCAGTATATCAATAAAATGTTGAATCCAGCTGGGGCAAAATGTTCAATTGCTTAAAATGATTTTGTGGACCCCCCCAAGCGGCTCATAATTCTGACTGACGAGACCAAACTGCTTTCTGTGAAGAATAGAAGGAACACTAGAATGTGATAAGTCTTGTCATGCTGTATTTTTTTTTTTTTTACATGTATGTACACAGCCAAGTGTTAATAAAGTTTGCTGGGTGGAATGTTCTGCAATGTGCTGGGTGGAATGTGCCGGGTGGAATGTGCCGGGTGGAATGTGCTGGGGGAAGCTAATGTAGTATTTGTCTACACCAATATGACGACTTCAATGCTCGTGCAAGTCGCTCTGGATAAGGACGTGTGTGAAATTACTAAATTTAGCAAATGCTTTTATCCAAAGCGAATTTGGGCTCTATTTTATCTGGATCGTGAACTTGAAATAAAAGGTGGTTTGCGACATCGCCTTTACATTTGAATCTCGCCGCCACGCTAAACCTCAGTCACGCACTGACTGTGTATTCAGCCACATACAGAAAACAACGTGTATCTAACTTCTGCTCAATCTACATGATATCTCTGCAGTTAATGAATAATACAAAACGCTCAGCTCGAGAATAGTACATTTTATTTTTTTGTTTAACAGTGATCCCTTAAGTATTTCCCTAAAACAACTCAATACACAGCCTACAGTAAGAATTCTATTACTATTCAAATTCAGTGTGTCGATTCAATTCAATCTACAGTGGTTTCTTTCGACAGTGTCAGACATTTTGAATTGCAATTGACCACGAAGTGACACTTTTCAAGATTTCTGTCGAATTCCGATCGTCGGTCTTGAGATTTATTTGTAATAACATTTTCCAGCTTAAAATAAATGAATGTTTATTTGAACGAATAAATAAACAAATATAAGTATTTATTATAAGATAATTATATACTAAGCAGCCTGTACAAAACAAAATGCCACGAAGTGAAGGAATGTTAGCCGAAAGGTGGGTCGGGGGATCTCACCTCACCCTCCATAGCTAGAATAAAAACAACGATTTAATTTCTCTGTAGGCTCTAAATAAACAGTCATCTGTCAGGCGTTGGAACATATGAAGGTCATACAGCATCTGTTTCTGCTGGTGCTTAAAACTCCACAGCAACATTAGAAGACCAATTATAAAACGCCACGATGAACATTAAGTATGTGATCATTAGTACATTACAATTCACACCAGTTATTAGAAGGACTGATTCAGACATGAGGTGTGTACCCTTTGTAACCTGTGGGAAAGGACAAGTAGTGCACTGTAGGGAATAGGGTGCCAAGTAGTGCTCTATATAGGGAATAGGGTGCCAAGTAGTGCACTATGAAAGGAAATAGGGTGCCAAGTAGTGCACTATGAAAGGAAATAGGGTGCCAAGTAAGGGACTATGAAAGGAAATAGGGTGCCAAGTAGTGCACTATGAAAGGAAATAGGATGCCAAGTAAGGGACTATGAAAGGAAATAGGGTGCCCATTTGGGATGCAATCCAGAGAACTAGGTTAAGTGGGACATGACTGGTCAATAAGTGATTCTGTCTTCGAGGGTGTATATAATAACAAATAATAATAAAATAAATCGATAGTTACATATCACAATATTATTTTGGACCGTATTATGTAGATACTTTGACTCTTTAAGTATCGATTTTTAATTTTCAAAAGGTAGTGTTAGCGATGTACCTGCGCCAAAATTCTGGTATTTTCCATCCTATAGTTTGTTTTTCCATCTTTTAACACAGTGACCACTTATTTCCATGACTGATTTAAAACTAATTTCCTCATTCTCTAGCTTGTCCTTCTGCAGCAGACATTTAGTGAGCAATATGTTCGGAACATCAAATCGGAATAAAATCACAGTGTGGAATCGCAAATGCGTGTGAGGTCCCTGTTAATTCCCACCCCTCATTCTCTACTGGCTGATATTTGTCCACTGGAACAGGGGTTGGTAGCCTGGTCCCAGATGTGTTTGTGCTGTCTTGGACCAGGCGAGGTGATCTGGGTAATCAGTTAAAACATTTAAAGACGTCCCTGTTTGGCATCTCCGATGGCGCCCCAGACGTCGAACACAAACTCGTCGGGGAAGGCAAAATCTCCGAGAGCCTCGTCCAGAGCCATGGCAAACTCATCAGGGTTCTTCTTGTCTCGACCCACCTCCACCATGGTCGCCGCTAGAGAGTGGGGGGAGAGGAGTAGAGAGGATTTATCACAGATTAGAACAACTGCCTTCATGACCAATGTAACAGTGGAGCTTCCGTCTCACCAACACCACCGCTAAGTAGCTAGCCATTTCATATCGGTTACACCAACATCACCGCTAAGGAGCTAGCCATTTCACATCGGTTACACCACCGCTAACTAGCTAGCCATTTCACATCGGTTACACCAACACCACCGCTAACTAGCTAGCCATTTCACATCGGTTACACCAACAACACCATCTAAGTAGCTAGCCATTTCACATCGGTTACACCAACACCACCGCTAAGTAGCTAGCCATTTCACATCGGTTACACCAACATCACCGCTAACTAGCTAGCCATTTCACATCGGTTACACCAACACCACCGCTAACTAGCTAGCCATTTCACATCGGTTACACCAACATCACCGCTAACTAGCTAGCCATTTCACATCGGTTACACCAACATCACCGCTAACTAGCTAGCCATTTCACATCGGTTACACCAACACCACCGCTAAGTAGCTAGCCATTTCACATCGGTTACACCAACATCACCGCTAAGTAGCTAGCCATTTCACATCGGTTACACCAACACCACCGCTAACTAGCTAGCCATTTCACATCGGTTACACCAACATCACCGCTAACTAGCTAGCCATTTCACATCGGTTACACCAACACCACCGCTAACTAGCTAGCCATTTCACATCGGTTACACCAAACACCACCGCTAAGTAGCTAGCCATTTCACATCGGTTACACCAACACCACCGCTAAGTAGCTAGCCATTTCACATCGGTTACACCAACACCACCGCTAAGTAGCTAGCCATTTCACATCGGTTACACCAAACACCACCGCTAAGGAGCTAGCTAGCCATTTCACAGCGGTTACACCAACACCACCGCTAAGTAGCTAGCCATTTCACATCGGTTACACCAAACACCACCGCTAACTAGCTAGCCATTTCACAGCGGTTACACCAACACCACCGCTAAGTAGCTAGCCATTTCACATCGGTTACACCAACACCACCGCTAACTAGCTAGCCATTTCACATCGGTTACACCAACACCACCGCTAAGTAGCTAGCCATTTCACATCGGTTACACCAAACACCACCGCTAACTAGCTAGCCATTTCACATCGGTTACACCAAACACCACCGCTAACTAGCTAGCCATTTCACATCGGTTACACCAACACCACCGCTAAGTAGCTAGCCATTTCACATCGGTTACACCAACACCACCGCTAAGTAGCTAGCCATTTCACATCGGTTACACCAAACACCACCGCTAACTAGCTAGCCATTTCACATCGGTTACACCAACACCACCGCTAAGTAGCTAGCCATTTCACATCGGTTACACAAACACCACCGCTAAGTAGCTAGCCATTTCACATCGGTTACACCAACACCACCGCTAAGTAGCTAGCCATTTCACATCTGTTACACCAACACCACCGCTAAGTAGCTAGCCATTTCACATCGGTTACACCAACACCACCGCTAAGTAGCTAGCCATTTCACATCGGCCATTTACACCAAACACCACCGCTAAGTAGCTAGCCATTTCACATCGGTTACACCAACACCACCGCTAAGTAGCTAGCCATTTCACATCGGTTACACCAACACCGCCGCTAAGTAGCTAGCCATTTCACATCGGTTACACCAACACCACCGCTAACTAGCTAGCCATTTCACATCGGTTACACCAAACACCACCGCTAAGTAGCTAGCCATTTCACATCGGTTACACCAACACCGCCGCTAACTAGCTAGCCATTTCACATCGGTTACACCAACACCGCCGCTAAGTAGCTAGCCATTTCACATCGGTTACACCAACACCACCGCTAACTAGCTAGCAGTTACATAACCATTTCACAGCGGTTACACCAACACCACCGCTAAGTAGCTAGCCATTTCACATCGGTTACACCAAACACCACCGCTAAGTAGCTAGCCATTTCACATCGGTTACACCAACACCACCGCTAAGTAGCTAGCCATTTCACATCGGTTACACCAACACCACCGCTAAGTAGCTAGCCATTTCACATCGGTTACACCAACACCACCGCTAAGTAGCTAGCCATTTCACATCGGTTACACCAACACCACCGCTAAGTAGCTAGCCATTTCACATCGGTTACACCAACACCGCCGCTAAGTAGCTAGCCATTTCACATCGGTTACACCAACACCACCGCTAAGTAGCTAGCCATTTCACATCGGTTACACCAAACACCACCGCTAAGTAGCTAGCCATTTCACATCGGTTACACCAACACCACCGCTAAGTAGCTAGCCATTTCACATCGGTTACACCAACACCGCCGCTAAGTAGCTAGCCATTTCACATCGGTTACACCAACACCACCGCTAACTAGCTAGCCATTTCACATCGGTTACACCAAACACCACCGCTAAGTAGCTAGCCATTTCACATCGGTTACACCAACACCGCCGCTAACTAGCTAGCCATTTCACATCGGTTACACCAACACCACCGCTAAGTAGCTAGCCATTTCACATCGGTTACACCAACACCACCGCTAAGTAGCTAGCCATTTCACATCGGTTACACCAACACCACCGCTAAGTAGCTAGCCATTTCACATCGGTTACACCAAACACCACCGCTAAGTAGCTAGCCATTTCACATCGGTTACACCAACACCGCCGCTAACTAGCTAGCCATTTCACATCGGTTACACCAAACACCACCGCTAAGTAGCTAGCCATTTCACATCGGTTACACCAACACCGCCGCTAACTAGCTAGCCATTTCACATCGGTTACACCAACACCACCGCTAACTAGCTAGCCATTTCACATCGGTTACACCAACACCACCGCTAAGTAGCTAGCCATTTCACATCGGTTACACCAACACCACCGCTAAGTAGCTAGCCATTTCACATCGGTTACACCAACACCACCGCTAACTAGCTAGCCATTTCACATCGGTTACACCAACACCGCCGCTAAGTAGCTAGCCATTTCACATCGGTTACACCAACACCGCCGCTAACTAGCTAGCCATTTCACATCGGTTACACCAACACCACCGCTAAGTAGCTAGCCATTTCACATCGGTTACACCAACACCACCGCTAACTAGCTAGCCATTTCACATCGGTTACACCAACACCACCGCTAACTAGCTAGCCATTTCACATCGGTTACACCAACACCACCGCTAAGTAGCTAGCCATTTCACATCGGTTACACCAACACCACCGCTAAGTAGCTAGCCATTTCACATCGGTTACACCAACACCACCGCTAAGTAGCTAGCCATTTCACATCGGTTACACCAACACCACCGCTAAGTAGCTAGCCATTTCACATCGGTTACACCAACACCACCGCTAGTAGCTAGCTAGCCATTTCACATCGGTTACACCAACACCACCGCTAACTAGCTAGCCATTTCACAGCGGTTACACCAACACCACCGCTAACTAGCTAGCCATTTCACATCGGTTACACCAACATCACCGCTAAGTAGCTAGCCATTTCACATCGGTTACACCAACACCGCCGCTAACTAGCTAGCCATTTCACATCGGTTACACCAACATGTTTCTGTTTAGTAAACAAATGTGTATTCTGATCGTTTTCCGGTCTAGACATTCATGTAAATTAGATATGCCTACACTGCTTCTGAAATCCAATCCAACTGGATTTTTAAAAGGCTTATCAACTCACCCAGTTCTGTATCTCTGATACCCATGTAGCTCTCCAGTAGGTCATCCACCTTCTTCACTGCTTTCTCCTCAAACTCTGTCGGCTGGAAAGGAGAAACAGTGTGAGTACCAGAGAGAGAGAGAGAGGGACCCCCCTTCTCTTCGCGACAGCGGGATCCACACTCACCACTTCCTCTACAGTAGCAGGTCCTTTGGCGCGCAGTCTCAGAGTCCCTCTCCCTGTCCCCAACTTATTCTCACTGGCCGGCTTGGCTCCCTTCGACCTCGGCTCCAGCATCTCTGTTCAGCACCAAAATAAAACGCTTCAGAAAACATCTTGTTGGGCTAGAATAAAAGCCTGCACACCCTACAAAGTTGAAGAGCCTTCTACCTGAGGTCCATGCCCTCACCAACGACCAACTACTACAGTTCACCATTTGTATTTTATCTTTGTTTAACTCGGAAAGTCAGTTAAGAACACATTCTTATTTACCATGACAGCCAATCAGGGAACAGTGGGTTAAACTGCCTTATTCAGGGGCAGAACAACAGATTTTTAGGCTACTTGCCGCCAATGTAGTTTACTGAACATCCCCTGTCCACTCACCAAAGGCCTTCATCGGCTCCACCAGTTTGAGGGTGAACTTCTGCTCCTTAGGCAGCTCCTTCAGCATGCGAGCAACCTCGTAGTGACGTGTTCCCACAATGTTCTTCCCGTTGATGCACTCTATGTGGTCTCCAACAGAGATCACCTTCACATTGTCCACCACACTGCCCTCCTTGATACGCTGTTGGGGGGACGGGGAGAGAGGGGTGAGAGAGAGGTCACCTGCCTTTGGCCGAAAGAGCAGGAACCTGGACTTCACAAAATAAATCAGAAATACAGACATTGTTATTCTATAAGAAACATGGTATAGAGGAGACGGACCCACTGGTTGCCCTCTAGGTTACAGAGAGCTGGTCCCATCCACCAAACTACCAGGTGGGTGGTATAGAGGAGACGGACCCACTGGTTGCCCTCTAGGTTACAGAGAGCTGGTAGTCCCATCCACCACACTACCAGGTGGGTGGTATAGAGGAGACGGACCCACTGGTTGCCCTCTAGGTTACAGAGAGCTGGTAGTCCCATCCACCACACTACCAGGTGGGTGGTATAGAGGAGACGGACCCACTGGTTGCCCTCTAGGTTACAGAGAGCTGGTAGTCCCATCCACCAAACTACCAGGTGGGTGGTATAGAGGAGACGGACCCACTGGTTGCCCTCTAGGTTACAGAGAGCTGGTAGTCCCATCCACCACACTACCAGGTGGGTGGTATAGAGGAGACGGACCCACTGGTTGCCCTCTAGGTTACAGAGAGCTGGTAGTCCCATCCACCAAACTACCAGGTGGGTGGTATAGAGGAGAGGAGATGGACCCACTGGTTGCCCTCTAGGTTACAGAGAGCTGGTAGTCCCATCCACCACACTACCAGGTGGGTGGTATAGAGAGAGACGGACCCACTGGTTGCCCTCTAGGTTACAGAGAGCTGGTAGTCCCATCCACCACACTACCAGGTGGGTGGTATAGAGGAGACGGACCCACTGGTTGCCCTCTAGGTTACAGAGAGCTGGTAGTCCCATCCACCACACTACCAGGTGGGTGGTATAGAGGAGACGGACCCACTGGTTGCCCTCTAGGTTACAGAGAGCTGGTAGTCCCATCCACCACACTACCAGGTGGGTGGTATAGAGGAGACGGACCCACAGGTGGGCTGGTAGTATAGAGGAGACGGACCCACTGGTTGCCCTCTAGGTTACAGAGAGCTGGTAGTCCCATCCACCACACTACCAGGTGGGTGGTATAGAGGAGACGGACCCACTGGTTGCCCTCTAGGTTACAGAGAGCTGGTAGTCCCATCCACCACACTACCAGGTGGGTGGTATAGAGGAGACGGACCCACTGGTTGCCCTCTAGGTTACAGAGAGCTGGTAGTCCCATCCACCACACTACCAGGTGGGTGGTATAGAGGAGACGGACCCACTGGTTGCCCTCTAGGTTACAGAGAGCTGGTAGTCCCATCCACCACACTACCAGGTGGGTGGTATAGAGGAGACGGACCCACTGGTTGCCCTCTAGGTTACAGAGAGCTGGTAGTCCCATCCACCACACTACCAGGTGGGTGGTATAGAGGAGACGGACCCACTGGTTGCCCTCTAGGTTACAGAGAGCTGGTAGTCCCATCCACCACACTACCAGGTGGGTGGTATAGAGGAGATGGACCCACTGGTTGCCCTCTAGGTTACAGAGAGCTGGTAGTCCCATCCACCACACTACCAGGTGGGTGGTATAGAGGAGACGGACCCACTGGTTGCCCTCTAGGTTACAGAGAGCTACCAGGTGGGTGGTATAGAGGAGACGGACCCACTGGTTGCCCTCTAGGTTACAGAGAGCTGGTAGTCCCATCCACCACACTACCAGGTGGGTGGTATAGAGGAGACGGACCCACTGGTTGCCCTCTAGGTTACAGAGAGCTGGTAGTCCCATCCACCACACTACCAGGTGGGTGGTATAGAGGAGACGGACCCACTGGTTGCCCTCTAGGTTACAGAGAGCTGGTAGTCCCATCCACCACACTACCAGGTGGGTGGTATAGAGGAGACGGACCCACTGGTTGCCCTCTAGGTTACAGAGAGCTGGTAGTCCCATCCACCACACTACCAGGTGGGTGGTATAGAGGAGATGGACCCACTGGTTGCCCTCTAGGTTACAGAGAGCTGGTAGTCCCATCCACCACACTACCAGGTGGGTGGTATAGAGGAGACGGACCCACTGGTTGCCCTCTAGGTTACAGAGAGCTGGTAGTCCCATCCACCACACTACCAGGTAGGTGGTATAGAGGAGACGGACCCACTGGTTGCCCTCTAGGTTACAGAGAGCTGGTAGTCCCATCCACCACACTACCAGGTGGGTGGTATAGAGATGGACCCACTGGTTGCCCTCTAGGTTACAGAGAGCTGGTAATCCCATCCACCACACTACCAGGTGGGTGGTATAGAGGAGATGGACCCACTGGTTGCCCTCTAGGTTACAGAGAGCTGGTAGTCCCATCCACCACACTACCAGGTAGGTGGTATAGAGGAGATGGACCCACTGGTTGCCCTCTAGGTTACAGAGAGCTGGTAATCCCATCCACCACACTACCAGGTGGGTGGTATAGAGGAGATGGACCCACTGGTTGCCCTCTAGGTTACAGAGAGCTGGTAGTCCCATCCACCACACTACCAGGTGGGTGGTATAGAGGAGATGGACCCACTGGTTGCCCTCTAGGTTACAGAGAGCTGGTAGTCCCATCCACCACACTACCAGGTGGGTGGTATAGAGGAGATGGACCCACTGGTTGCCCTCTAGGTTACAGAGAGCTGGTAGTCCCATCCACCACACTACCAGGTGGGTGGTATAGAGATGGACCCACTGGTTGCCCTCTAGGTTACAGAGAGCTGGTAATCCCATCCACCACACTACCAGGTGGGTGGTATAGAGGAGATAGACCCACTGGTTGCCCTCTAGGTTACAGAGAGCTACCAGGTGGGTGGTATAGAGGAGATGGACCCACTGGTTGCCCTCTAGGTTACAGAGAGCTGGTAGTCCCATCCACCACACTACCAGGTGGGTGGTATAGAGGAGACGGACCCACTGGTTGCCCTCTAGGTTACAGAGAGCTGGTAGTCCCATCCACCACACTACCAGGTGGGTGGTATAGAGGAGACGGACCCACTGGTTGTCCTCTAGGTTACAGAGAGCTGGTAGTCCCATCCACCACACTACCAGGTGGGTGGTATAGAGGAGACGGACCCACTGGTTGCCCTCTAGGTTACAGAGAGCTGGTAGTCCCATCCACCACACTACCAGGTGGGTGGTATAGAGGAGACGGACCCACTGGTTGCCCTCTAGGTTACAGAGAGCTGGTAGTCCCATCCACCACACTACCAGGTGGGTGGTATAGAGGAGATGGACCCACTGGTTGCCCTCTAGGTTACAGAGAGCTGGTAGTCCCATCCACCACACTACCAGGTGGGTGGTATAGAGGAGACGGACCCACTGGTTGCCCTCTAGGTTACAGAGAGCTGGTAGTCCCATCCACCACACTACCAGGTGGGTGGTATAGAGGAGACGGACCCACTGGTTGCCCTCTAGGTTACAGAGAGCTGGTAGTCCCATCCACCACACTACCAGATGTGAAACAATGTAAGATGTAAGAGACTATAAAGCAGACACAACCCACTATTCAATTAATCAAAACAGGAGCATTTTACATTTGGTTAGAAATAAACAAGTTAATTATCTCAACAGAGAAAAATATCCTCGTGTGTGCTACCTATATCCCCCCACTAGGATCCCCATACTTTAATGAAGACAGCTTCTCCATGCGAGAGGGGGAAATCAATCATTTCCAGGCTCATGGACATGTACTAGTCTGTGGTGACCTAAATGCCAGAACTGGACAAGAACCTGACACCCTCAGCACACAGGGGGACAAACATCTACCTGGAGGTGACAGCATTCCCTCCCAAATATTCCCCCTACACACAACAACCAACAAAAACACGTCACTACTACTTTTATATATTTAACCAGGCAAGTCAGTTAAGAACAAATTCTTATTTACAATGATGGCCTACCCCCTGCCAAACCCGGATGACGCTGAGCCAATTGTGCACCGCCCTACGGAACACAGCCTGGATTTGAACCAGGGACTGTGATGGACGTTACTTGCACTGAGATGCAGTGCCTTAGCGTCATCATGTGTAACGGATGTGAAACGGCTAGCTTAGTTAGCGGTGGTGCGCTCTAAATAGCGTCATCATGTGTAATGGATGTGAAACGGCTAGCTTAGTTAGCGGTGGTGCGCGCTAAATAGCGTTTCAATCGGTGACGTCACTTGCTCTGAGACCTTGATGTAGTGGTTCCCCTTGCTCTGCAAGGGCCGCGGCTTTTGTGGAGCGATGGGTAACGATGCTTCGAGGGTGACTGTTGTTGATGTGTGCAGAGGGTCCCTGGTTCGCCCCCGGGTATGGGCGAGGGGACGGTTTAAAGTTATACTGTTACAACTGCATAAAAAAAATGAATAGCCTACAGTATATGCTACATAGGCCTACTGTATATAATTCAATCATATCGAAATACATTTCATGTTCATTCATTAGAGTTCTATTTTGTTACTTGTAGGCTACTGTCTGTAATTAGTCTCAATATATCTCATGATGTGTAGCCTAACGTGCGATGATGTGCCAGATCTGGGATTTAGAGCATTTTAATTGGATACGCATTAGAATAAGCCGCCTCAATAATATCTCTCTTGGAGCGGATTGGTCGTTAGTGTTGTCAATGAATTCTAAATGTTGCATCATCATCATAATGACGCGACCTGTGACACTTTGCTTCTTGAAAGTCCAATATCTTGATAACTGCCATGCAAAACATGTTGGGACTGAATCAACCGTGAACTGATGCAAAACAGCGCTCGAGATAGTTTGAGTGGATTTGACCATTAAGGTAAAATTTGAATGGAGAAAGCTGATCCATTGTCAGTTTGGTGAAATAATTCTAATGTTAAAGGTCAGATTTGAATGGAGAAAGCTGATCTGAGAGCTCCCTTTGTTTCCATTCTATCAGTATCAACACTACGCCTCAACAACCTTGGTGAACCTTCTCTCAGTGTGGTGTTCTGGGAAAACACACGTTACAAAAACACTCAGAAGTCTAATTTTCATCGCTAATGGGAAACCGGGCCCTGGTGAACTAGTGCTGACAACAATAAACAGATTATATATGTACAATAATTGACCCATACTGCATACAGTAGATATAAAGATACTATAGTCCATCTTTCCCCTGAAGCTGTACCCGTGTACCCGGGGTCAGTCTGTTCTGTAAAACGCTGACTAATCAAAACAGTAAGAAACCCTCTGGTGTAAATGTTCTGAAGATACCGTGACGCTTCACCAACACAAGGGGGTGTCTTGGAGCAATGTTTTACACACTAGCCTATAGAGCCCACCAGCTTGTAGTCATAAAACCCTGACATTAATACCACTGTTTCCTTCAGCCATTCCTTTTGGGGGCAATGTGGTTCCCCCATAGACTTTGGCCAGCGAGTCAAGGCGGAGTTAGCTTCTGTTTGTGCCTAGAAAAAGACGCCATTATTGTTGCTGTCTGTACAAGATGTTGGTGGAAAACTTTGATCATAAAACCAGCCTTAAGGTAGTACTAAACTAGCCTCTCTAAGACCAGGTAGTACTAAACTAGACTCTCTAAGACCAGGTAGTACTAAACTAGCCTCTCTAAGACCAGGTAGTACTAAACTAGCCTCTCTAAGACCAGCCTTAAGGTAGTACTAAACTAGCCTCTCTAAGACCAGCCTTACGGTAGTACTAAACTAGCCTCTCTAAGACCAGGTAGTACTAAACTAGCCTCTCTAAGACCAGGTAGTACTAAACTAGCCTCTCTAAGACCAGGTAGTACTAAACTAGTCTCTCTAAGACCAGGTAGTACTAAACTAGCCTCTCTAAGACCAGCCTTAAGGTAGTACTAAACTAGCCTCTCTAAGACCAGCCTTAAGGTAGTACTAAACTAGCCTCTAAGACCAGGTAGTACTAAACTAGCCTCTCTAAGACCAGCCTTAAGGTAGTACTAAACTAGCCTCTCTAAGACCAGGTAGTTCTAAACTAGCCTCTCTAAGACCAGCCTTAATGTAGTACTAAACTAGCCTCTCTAAGACCAGCCTTACGGTAGTACTAAACTAGCCTCTCTAAGACCAGGTAGTAAGTACTAAACTAGCCTCTCTAAGACCAGGTAGTACTAAACTAGCCTCTCTAAGACCAGCCTTAAGGTAGTACTAAACTAGCCTCTCTAAGACCAGGTAGTACTAAACTAGCCTCTCTAAGACCAGCCTTAAGGTAGTACTAAACTAGCCTCTCTAAGACCAGGTAGTACTAAACTAGCCTCTCTAAGACCAGCCTTAAGGTAGTACTAAACTAGCCTCTCTAAGACCAGGTAGTACTAAACTAGCCTCTCTAAGACCAGCCTTAAGGTAGTACTAAACTAGCCTCTCTAAGACCAGGTAGTACTAAACTAGCCTCTCTAAGACCAGCCTTAAGGTAGTACTAAACTAGCCTCTCTAAGACCAGGTAGTACTAAACTAGCCTCAGGTAGTACGAAACTAGCCTCTCTAAGACCAGGTAGTACTAAACTAGCCTCTCTAACTATCGTCTATAATAACTGCCTAATAGAAGTGACAGCCCTGTGATTGTAACGATTTAACCTTCTATAATAAATAGATGAGTTGCAATTCAATTGATATATTTTATTGGTTGATTGACGAGATTTTATGGATTGATTGATTGTATCCTACCTTGATGTGGCCTGAGTAGTCAAGCAGTTAGTACTCGGGACCCTGGCACATGTAAAGGACTGGGAGACTAGTCAGGATCGGTTATGATCCGAACCACAGCCATTCTGACTCGCAAACTCTCCTATCTTTCATATCTCAATAAAATCTCTCTCTATTTTTTAAAATATTTAAACAAAATCCTACCTTGATGAAGGCGTATCCCGCCCCGTTGTCTGTGATGGTGAGTCCCAGGGCCTCCTCTGATTTAAACACCTCCACCTCCTTCTTAATCCCTTTAATGTGGGCGAATATAAAGTCCTCCAGGCCGATCTGACCACCAAGCAGCTTCTCCATGTCGATCTTATGGGTGTTCAATGTACAGAACAGGATCTGGGGAGGGAGAGACAGACAGACATATTAATGAACAGGATCTGGAGACACACGAAGAGACAGAGAGACAGTTGATAAAACCATGTGCCCACGGAATCAGAACATCAAAAGATCTCCTAACTCATTTTGCAACCTGTATGGAGCCTCGGTCAACATTTTGGTCCTCAAGTTAAACTGGTATATTTCTTTCTGACATTTTTTTTGTTGTTGCCAATTTTGGTTTTTAATTCAGGGAGGACAGACAAGTTCCCTACCTTCTCCCCCTTCCACCTTCCTCCTCCATTTTTGCAGTAATGCTGCAATCAGTTGGTTGTACATTTGGATTGAGCAGATACTCCCATATATGATTGTTCACTGCACATGTGACATAACTCAGCCTTTCCTATTCATGACCGACCAGGTTCCTTCAGGGGAACCATTTCTGATCAAGACACACTGAGTGGACAAAACATTAAGAACACCAGATCTTTCCATGACATTGACTGACCAGGTGAATCCAGGTGAAACTATGATTCCTTATTGGATGTCACTTGTTAAATCCACTTCAAATCAGTGTAGCTGAACGGAAGGAGACGGGTTAAATAAGGATTTTTAAGTGTTGAGACACGGATCGTGTACAGTATGTGTGCCATTCAGAGGGTGAATGGGCAAGACCTTGAACGGGGTAAGGTAGTAGGTGCCAGGCGCACCGTTTTGTGTCAAGAACTGCAATGCTGCTAGTTTTCACACTCAACAGTTTTCCCGTCTGTATCAAGAATGGTCCAACACCAAAAATAAATCCAGCCATCTTGACACAACTGTGGAAATATTTGGAGTCAACATGGGCCAGGATCCCTGTGGAACGCTTTCAGCACCTTGTAGAGTCCATGCACAGACGAATTGTGGCTGTTCTGAGGACAAAAGGTAGGTTCCAATTCAATATTAGGAAGGTGTTCTTAATGTTTTCTATACACAGTGTTTTATTTTATTTATTTTTCATTCATTTTTTAAAATACATTTCTTGACGGTGCACAATAGTCCTGGGAGAGGACCCAGGTGGCACGGTGCAGAGATAGTCCTGGGGGAGGACCCAGGTGGCATGGTGCAGAGATAGTACTGGGAGAGGACCCAGGTGGCACGGTGCAGAGGTAGTCCTGGGAGAGGACCAGGTGGCACGGTGCAGAGATAGTCCTGGGGGAGGACCCAGGTGGCACGGTGCAGCGGTAGTACTGGGAGAGGACCCAGGTGGCACGGTGCAGAGATAGTCCTGGGGAGGACCCAGGTGGCACGGGGCAGAGATAGTCCTGGGGAGGACCCAGGTGGCACGGTGCAGCGGTAGTACTGGGAGAGGACCCAGGTGGCATGGTGCAGCGGTAGTCCTGGGAGAGGACCGGAGAGGACCCAGGTGGCACGGTGCAGACGTAGTCCTGGGAGAGGACCGGAGAGGACCCAGGTGGACGGTGCAGAGATAGTACTGGGGGAGGACCCAGGTGGCACGGTGCAGCGGTAGTCCTGGGAGAGGACCGGAGAGGACCCAGGTGGCACGGTGCAGAGATAGTACTGGGGAGGACCCAGGTGGCACGGTGCAGCGGTAGTCCTGGGAGAGGACCGGAGAGGACCCAGGTGGCATGGTGCAGCGGTAGTACTGGGAGAGGACCAGGTGGCACGGTGCAGCGATAGTCCTGGGAGAGGACCGGAGAGGACCCAGGTGGCACGGTGCAGCGGTAGTTCTGGGAGAGGACCGGAGAGGACCCAGGTGGCACGGTGCAGCGGTAGTCCTGGGAGAGGACCGGAGAGGACCAGGTGGCACGGTGCAGCGATAGTCCTGGGAGAGGACCAGGTGGCACGGTGCAGCGATAGTCCTGGGAGAGGACCGGAGAGGACCCAGGTGGCACGGTGCAGCGGTAGTACTGGGAGAGGACCAGGTGGCACGGTGCAGCGATAGTCCTGGGAGAGGACCCAGGTGGCACAGTGCAGCGATAATCCTGGGAGAGGACCAGGTGGCACGGTGCAGCGATAGTCCTGGGAGAGGACCAGATGGCACAGTGCAGCGATAATCCTGGGAGAGGACCAGGTGGCACGGTGCAGCGATAGTCCTGGGAGAGGACCGGAGAGGACCCAGATGGCACGGTGCAGCGGTAGTCCTGGGAGAGGACCCAGGTGGCACGGTGCAGCGATAGTCCTGGGAGAGGACCCAGGTGGCACGGTGCAGCGATAGTCCTGGGAGAGGACCCAGATGGCACAGTGCAGCGGTAGTCCTGAGAGAGGACCCAGGTGGCACGGTGCAGCGATAGTCCTGGGAGAGGACCCAGGTGGCACGGTGCAGCGGTAGTACTGGGAGAGGACCCAGGTGGCACGGTGCAGCGGTAGTACTGGGAGAGGACCCAGGTGGCACGGTGCAGCGGTAGTACTGGGAGAGGACCCAGGTGGCACGGTGAATTTCTTCAGTCCCCTTAGAAGTAGAGACTCTGTTACGCCCACTTGACAAGAGTGGTCGTGTTGTTGGTCCTTGGTGATGTGGACGCTGAGGAACTTAAAACTGCTGACACTCTCTACTGCAGTCCTGTGATTCCTGAAGTCAAAAAATCCATTCCTTGGTTTTGCTGACATTGAGGGAGCGCTTGTCCTGGCACCACAATACCAGTTCACTTACCACCCCTCTATATAGGCTATCAGGCCTACAACCGTAGTGTCGTCAGCAAAATTGATGGAGTTGGTGTAGACAAAGCCAAGCAGACGTTGGTGAACAGGGAGTACAGCAGAGGGCTGAGTACACACCCCTGGGGGACCCCTGTGTTAATAGTCAGTGTGGAGGATGTGCTGTTGCCAATCCTCACAGCTTGTTGTCATGTCTTTGGCATCATTAAAAGTGAAGACATATTTTATCAAATCAATTCACTAATTATTATTACGTGATTAAACTAATAATTTAAATGTAATTAACTAGGAAGTCGGGCACTATGGAACATCTTCAGATTACAAAGTTATAATCCTCCGAATACAACTCTTCAGATATTTTAATATCTGATCAATTAGTATTCTATTAATGAATCATTCTTTACCTCACGTTAGTCTCATTCCAAACATCGTAAATCGTTGGTTATCTGCACGAACCCAGTCTTCACTATAAATCATCCATACACCAATTGGCTTAATCATTTATTTACTAACTAACTAAATAATCACAGAAATGCATAAACAAACAAACAGTAGATATATGTTACTAACAAGGATAGGGAGGATTCCCTAGTGGGCTAAGCCGATATGATGGCTTGGTGGACAAAGGGAAGTGGGTGTGGACTGGGAAAGAAGGGGGTATGGACTGGGAAAGAAGCGGGAAAGACAAAAGGGATCACGACACACAGTCTATAATTATATGAATTGAAATGCTAATCCTTTGCACATGAACGCTCACTCATTTCGGAATAATTGCAATCAATATATATTTACGCCCATGTGTCGTTGTGATCTCTGTTGGAATCCGGTCTGTCTGCTGGAGAGTTCATCAGAGTCTCTCTCTCTCTCTCTTTCTGTTTCCACGCTGTGGGTTTGCTCAGTCTGAAGGGAATTTTCTTAGGAGGGGCTTTTATTTGCAGCAGTAGAATAGGCGGTTCCATGACGCCTGATCATGTCTGTGCTCATTTGTAAGGGGCGGGCCAATGACTTTAAATGGAATACAATTCTCTCACATTAAAGGTTTAACATCACATCATTTCACAAATAGTTTCATCTTTACTCATTCATTTTATACAATAATTAGATGCAAGCCTCATAACTGAAGAACCTGTATAAACAGAGTTATGGTAATGTGGCAGCATTGTCTTTCATGAGGTCACAAACACGAAACAAAAACGGACCGGGTCGTAGCTGGCTTCTCCATCGACCGTTTACACATTCTCCAAAATGTGGATATTGTTCAATTCTCAAATTCTGCAATGTAGTAGAATTTGGTGGGAGTTCCTTTGTTCTACTGTGAAAATCTCTCTCTCCATACTGCATTGCCAGGGGAAGAGTCTCCACCAGGAAGTTACGACCTGAGATAACATAACCTGGGGTGTAGAAGAGAGTGGGGAAGCCACAATCTATATACCCAGAAAGGGCCACATCATGACACTGATCTGCCCGTCAGGAAGTCCAGTGTCCAGTTGCAGAAGGTAGTGTCCAGACTTAGGGTTGAATGCTGAACTGTAGTCAATGAACAACATTCTCACATAGGTGTTCCTTTTGTCCAGGTGTGACAAGTGTCGCAAGTCCGAATTGTTGAACATCAATTCAAGTTTCAGTCTCTATTGTCTTTTTGCATCCCTGATGGATTTGTGGACCTTGTACCTGCTTGCTTTGTATGCATTGCACGTGACCGAGTCATGGGGGTCGATTCTGCTGACATTGAATGCTGCAGTACGGGTCTCAGCATGGTACGGATTCTCTGTTCGCCCAAGGTTTTTGGTTGGGGAATGTCCGGATTGTTATTGTGCCTACAACATCATCATGTTGGTGATATCATGTTTGTGATATTTCAAATGATTACATTTTTTATTTTTTAAATCACCCACGACAATAAAGACTGCCTCTGGTTAGGAGGATTCTTGCTAGATAATGTTCTTGTACAGTTCGTTGAGTTCGTTGAGGCGCTCAAGATGTTTTCAACTTCGGTACACCAGGAATTGTCGATGAGAAAGCATACCCCTCCCCCTACTCTCACCAGAAGCCGCCATTCGATCCATATGAAAAATGGAAAAGCAGTCTGGTTGAATAGCAGAGTCAGGTGTATTGTCCCAAAACCTCTGTAAAAACACAAGACAGCATTCCCTGATGTCCGTCTGCGATTCAAGCCTTGAGTTCAAAGTTTATTTTCAGAGTGAGCGTCAGCGTGTTAACAGAGAAATCATTAATGAGCGAGTCATGTGTTTATTCTTTGGTCATGTCCTATTCCCACTGGTAGAGCAGATGAGGAAGGTGACCTTTCTACCAGCGCCAGTGATGCAGCAGAGATCTGGCTTCACACCTCGTGGCAGACCCAGGGAGTGTTGGTAATGGGATCTGTTTGAGGCCTGATTTAAAAGGCCTTTAAACTGACCATGGCTCAGTCCACTGGGATGGCTGAAACTCGGTGTCCCAAATGGAAGACCATTCCTTGTATAGAGAACTACTGTTAACCAGGGCCCAAAGGGAACAGGGTGCCATTTAGGACACACCCCCAGCTACTGGGAGGACTCTACCGCTGGTCACCCACAGCTACTGGGAGGACTCTACCGCTGGTCACCCACAGCTACTGGGAGGACTCTACCGCTGGTCACCCACAGCTACTGGGAGGACTCTACCGCTGGTCACCCACAGCTACTGGGAGGACTCTACCGCTGGTCACCCAAAGCTACTGGGAGGACTCTACCGCTGGTCACCCAAAGCTACTGGGAGGACTCTACCGCTGGTCACCCACAGCTACTGGGAGGACTCTACATCTGGTCACCCACAGCTACTGGGAGGTCACATCTGGTCACCCACAGCTACTGGGAGGACTCTACTGCTGGTCACCCACAGCTACTGGGAGGACTCTACCGCTGGTCACCCACAGCTACTGGGAGGACTCTACCGCTGGTCACCCACAGCTACTGGGAGGACTCTACCGCTGGTCACCCACAGCTACTGGGAGGACTCTACCGCTGGTCACCCACAGCTACTGGGAGGACTCTACCGCTGGTCACCCAAAGCTACTGGGAGGACTCTACCGCTGGTCACCCACAGCTACTGGGAGGACTCTACCGCTGGTCACCCACAGCTACTGGGAGGACTCTACCGCTGGTCACCCACAGCTACTGGGAGGACTCTACCGCTGGTCACCCACAGCTACTGGGAGGACTCTACCGCTGGTCACCCACAGCTACTGGGAGGACTCTACCGCTGGTCACCCACAGCTACTGGGAGGACTCTACCGCTGGTCACCCACAGCTACTGGGAGGACTCTACCGCTGGTCACCCACAGCTACTGGGAGGACTCTACCGCTGGTCACCCACAGCTACTGGGAGGACTCTACCGCTGGTCAATCATTTATTTCACTGCTATTTACATCACAGACGGGCTGTGTGTGTTTCACAGGTTGTGTCTGTGTGTGTTACTGACTTGCCTAGTTAAATAAAAATAAAATAAATAAACACAGGGCTAATAATGACAGTACAAAAGGGCAGCACTCCAATAAAACACTATAATATCAGAAACCCATAGATAATGGTACCATGTCAGAAACCCATAGATAATGGTACCATGTCAGAAACCCATAGATAATGGTACCATGTCAGAAACCCATAGATAAATGGTACCATGTCAGAAACCCATAGATAAATGGCACCATCTCAGAAACCCATAGATAAATGGCACCATCTCAGAAACCCATAGATAAATAGTACCATGTCAGAAACCCATAGATAAATGGCACCATCTCAGAAACCCATAGATAAATGGCACCATCTCAGAAACCCATAGATAAATAGTACCATGTCAGAAACCCATAGATAAATAGTACCATTTCAGAAACCCATAGATAAATGGCACCATGTATAGATAAATGGTACCATGTCATAGATAAATGGTACCATGTCAGAAACCCATAGATAAATAGTACCATGTCAGAAACCCATAGATAAATGGCACCATCTCAGAAACCCATAGATAAATGGCACCATCTCAGAAACCCATAGATAAATAGTACCATGTCAGAAACCCATAGATAAATAGTACCATTTCAGAAACCCATAGAATAATATAATATCTAACATTTTATCTATCAACCCTTGTCAAAGCTTCTTTCAAGCAGACCATTTATTTCAATGCTATTGTATCAACACCAATAGAGAATAATGGTACAGTAGACATTTGTTCTTGAGTGAGTTTAAAACCATTTTAGTTTGTATCAAACTTTCTAAACCTGGTGTGATGAAATGACAAGTTGCACTAGTTTCCTGAACCGCCTTACTTCTGGGTTTCTGATATGATACCAATATTTATTTGTATTTTTTTAACCTTTATTTAACTAGGCAAGTCAGTTAAGAACAAATTCTTATTTTCAATGACGGCCTAGGTACAGAATTGTACCTTGTCAGCTCGGGGGTTTGAACTTGCAACCTTTCGGTTACTCGTCCAACACTCTAACCACTAGGCTACCCTGCCTCCTCTACACTCTAGCCACTAGGCTACCCTGCCGCCCCTACACTCTAACCACTAAGCTACCCTGCCGCCTCTACACTCTAACCACTAGGCTACCCTGCCGCCTCTACACTCTAACCACTAGGCTACCCTGCCGCCTCTACACTCTAACCACTAGGCTACCCTGCCGCCTCTACACTCTAACCACTAGGCTACCCTGCCGCCCCTACACTCTAACCACTAGGCTACCCTGCCGCCTCTACACTCTAACCACTAGGCTACCCTGCCGCCCCTACACTCTAACCACTAGGCTACCCTGCCGCCCCTACACTCTAACCACTAAGCTACCCTACCGCCCTACACTCTAACCACTAGGCTACCCTGCCACCTCTACACTCTAACCACTAGGCTACCCTGCCGCCTCTACACTCTAACCACTAGGCTACCCTGCCGCCCTACACTCTAACCACTAGGCACCCTGCCGCCTCTACACTCTAACCACTAGGCTACCCTGCCGCCTCTACACTCTAACCACTAGGCTACCCTGCCGCCCCTACACTCTAACCACTAGGCTACCCTGCCGCCCCTACACTCTAACCACTAGGCTACCCTGCCGCCTCTACACTCTAACCACTAGGCTACCCTGCCGCCTCTACACTCTAACCACTAGGCTACCCTGCCGCCCCTACACTCTAACCACTAGGCTACCCTGCCGCCTCTACACTCTAACCACTAGGCTACCCTGCCCCCTACACTCTAACCACTAGGCTACCCTGCCGCCCCTACACTCTAACCACTAGGCTACCCTGCCGCCTCTACACTCTAACCACTAGGCTACCCTGCCGCCCCTACACTCTAACCACTAGGCTACCCTGCCGCCCCTACACTCTAACAACTAGGCTACCCTGCCGCCCAGTCTATGGGATTCCTGATATGATACCAATATCTATGGGGTTTCTGATATGATGTACTAGTTTCCTGACCTGCCTTACCTGACATGCTGTATTAGTATGGGGTCATCAGAATGACCTCTAAGTGTTACAGGGCTCTTATCTAGGCTGCGTACCAAAAAGGTACCCGATTCCCTTTATAGTGCACTAGGGCCCATTGGACTCTGGTCAAAAGTAGTGCACTATATATGGAATAGGGTGCCATTTGGGACTCGGACTAGCGTGAGTGGCAGAGAAAAGACGTTCCTTGTTAGTACACAATACAAGCAAAGAGGCCTAACAGACGCAGAGCACTGCTCCACTCTGCATTGAATGCGCATCAGCTGACAATCACTGACACAAGCAAGGGTTGCCCCTGGTTACTGGAGTATAAATAATTGGATTAGGAAGAGGGGGGGGGGCGATCGAGGAGAAAGAATGAGAGAGACCGAGAGAGAGAGAGAGAGAGAGGGTGTCAGGAAGAGAGCGATAGCGAGAATGAGAGAGTGTGAGAGAGACCAAGAGAGAGAGCAAGTGAGGGTCAGAGAGAGTGGAGACGGACCCACTGGTTGCCCTCCAAGTTAAAATAGAGCTGGTAGTCCCATCAGCCAAACTACCAGGTGTTACACAGGGAAGAGATTCAGGAGTTATTGATTCAATGAATCAAAACGGGATATTTTACATTTGGTTACAAATAAAGAAGGAAATAATCTCAGAGTAAAATGTCTTCCTGTGTGCTACCTATATCCCCCCACTAGGATCCCCATACTTTAATGAAGACAGCTTCTCCATCCTGGAGGGGGAGATCAATCAATTCCAGGCCCAGGGACATGTACTAGTCTGTAACGACCTAAATGCCAGAACTGGACCAGAACCTGACATTCTCAGCACACAGGGGGACAAACACCTACTCAAATATCCCCCCCAGGCACAACTATGACAAAACAACCAACAAAAACGTGTCACAACTCCTCCAGCTCTGTCGCACGCTGGGTCAGTACATAGTCAACGGTAGGCTTTGAGGAGACTCCTATGGTAGGTACACCTACAGCTCATCTCTTGGCAATAGTACTGTAGACTACTTTATCACAGACCTCAACCCAGAGTCTCTCAGAGCGTTCACAGTCAGCCCGCTAACACCCCGAGGCACCGCTGCATTTAAGTGATAATGCCCTTGAAGCCGGTGTTTGGAGAATATATTGGCCCGGGTGTTGTTAGGCCTGAGATGAGGGTCGAGGGCCGGCAAACCATACCAATAGATCCTCTAAACTCAGACACAAATCTAGGGTTGCTACCCAAGCCAGCTGGTCGTTCTATCGGTTCAGTTGCCAGAGGCGCGACCAAGTCTCAGTTTTTTTGTTCTGCAAGATAATATCTAGATGCTTTTTAAAAATAATGGAGATCAAGTTTATAAATTGCCTGGCTGGGCTGATGAGACAGTGGATTGCACAGTCAGATGGAACAGAGTAAATACATATAGAACCAGTTAAAAGTTCTAGAACACCTACTCATTCAAGGTTTTTTCTTTATTTTTTACTATTTTCTACATTGTAGAATAATAGTGAAGACATCAAATCATGTTGTAACCAAAAAAGTGTTAAACAAATCAAAATATATTTTATATTTGAGATTCTTCAAAGTCGCCACACTTTGCCTTGATGACAGCTTTGCACACTCTTGGCATTCTCTCAACCAGCTTCATGAGGTAGTCACCTCATGGCTTGCAATTGGATTGCTGGACATCCATCAACCCCATTTATTCAGATCTGATCAACGAGGACAGTTAAGGTAATGGATTGGGCCTAGTTATTGTTCATGAGCAGCATACGTGTGTTCTTCTTTTAAAATAGCCTATATACTCTTCTTGTACAATGTATAACCTACTGTACTGTTTGTCTGGACTGTCTGCCTGTCTTGGTGAGAATCTTAAGTTAATATTCTTCAGTTTATATGCCTATTATTATTATTATTATTCAGGGGAGTGTTCTGGCCAGCCGGGTTGGGCAGCACTTTACAACATTCCAATGTTCCGTCTGGTGAATCTCTCAGGCATATTTTTCTGATTGAAAACGGGAACGAAAATGGAAGAGATGGACAAATACTGATTTCAAAACACGATAATATGAACGAGACTATAGTCCAAGACATGAGGTGAGTATCAAAATCGTTTTAAAAGATGCCCTTGCCTTACAGTTGAACCTCGGATCTTCACTATAATAGCCTATAGAGCCAACTCAAAATATGGTATTCTGTTATTTTTAAATAGCCCACATTTTTCATATTATAGGGAGACTAAATGAAAACGACAGACATAAAATGTAGGGAGAAAGGCAGGCATTTTATATAACCATTGGATTACTGTGGCTCGAATTTCATAATTCATTTTTCAGACGTTTTCCTTTGGTAAGTCGACTCATGTCTCTCCTCACTCAGAAGGCCTGCTCACTGATGTCACAATTATCAGCTTTGGAATTGACTTGGTTAAATTGGAATGATGTGAATAATGATGATGATGATGATGATGATGATGAATGGTGAGAGTCCATTATAGCCTAAACCTTTAATCATAGGCAATTGTTAAATTGTGTCTCTAAAATCACGATATTTCAATTTATGTAGTCATGTGACAGTCTTTAAAAAAATTAAAAAGTCAAAGTGCCAGCTGATTAACCAGATATTTTCGCATGGAATGTTCTATTTAATAACTGATATAAATGTGTTCTGAATGTTCTATTTAATAACTGATATAAATGTGTTCTGAATGTTCTATTTAATAACTGATATAAATGTGTTCTGAATGTTCTATTTAATAACTGATATAAATGTGTTCTGAATGTTCTATTTAATAACTGATATAAATGTGTTCTGAATGTTCTATTTAATAACTGATATAAATGTGTTCTGAATGTTCTATTTAATAACTGATATAAATGTGTTCTGAATGTTCTATTTAATAACTGATATAAATGTGTTCTGAATGTTCTATTTAATAACTGATATAAATGTGTTCTGAATGTTCTATTTAATAACTGATATAAATGTGTTCTGAATGTTCTATTTAATAACTGATATAAATGTGTTCTGAATGTTCTATTTAATAACTGATATAAATGTGTTCTGAATGTTCCATTTAATAACTGATATAAATGTGTTCTGAATGTTCTATTTCATATAACTGATGATTTAAATGTGTTCAGCAAACAGACATTGTTCTATTTAATAACTGATATAAATGAAATGTTCAACATACAGTTCTAGTTTAATAACTGATATGTCAAGCAGTTCAAAGGAAAAAAATGTTTTGATTTAAAAACTGAAAGTGTTGAGAAATGTTCCATTTAAAAACTGAAAAATGAGTTCTAATGTTCTATGGCGAATTAAAACAATACAGAAATATAAATGAGCCTGAATGTTCCATTTCAAAAACAATACAGAAATAAATGTGTTCTGAATGTTCTATTTAATCACTAATAAACAATACAGAAATAACTGATATAAAACCTGAGAATCTTTCTATTTAATAACAATACAGAAATATACGGAAAATGCCTACATCTTCTGAATGCGAATCACTAAAACAATAACAGAAATATAAACGGAAAACCTGAGACATGTTCTATGGGGAATTAAAAACAATACAGAAATAAATGGTTCTGAATGTTCTATTTAAAACCTGATATAAATGTGTTCTGAATGTTCTATACAGAAATAACTGATATAAATGTGTTCTGAATAAAACAATTACAGAAATAACTGAAAATGAGTTCTGACATGTTCTATGGCGAATTAAAACAATACAGAAATATACGGAAAATGAGTTCTGAATGTTCTATGGCGAATTAAAACAATACAGAAATATACGGAAAACCTGAGCCTACATCTTCTGAATGTTCTATTTAATAAATACATACGGAAAATGTGTTCTACATGTTCTATTTAATAACAATGAAATATAAATGTGTTCTGAATGTTCTATTTAACAAACAGAAATAAATGTGTTCTGAATGTTCTATTTAATAACTGATATAAATGTGGAAACCTGAGCCTACATGTTCTATTTAATAACTACAGAAATATAAATGTGTTCTGAATGTTCTATGGCGAATTAAAACAATACAGAAATATAAATGAGCCTACATCTTCTCTATGGCGAATTAAAACAATACAGAAATACATACGGAAAACCTGAGCCTACATGTTCTATGGCGAATCACTAAAACAATACAGAAATACATACGGAAAATGTGTTCTAATGTTCCATTTAATAACTGATAAAAATACAGAAATACTCGGAAAACCTGAGCCTACATCTGCTCATATGAACACAGCTCTACAGATTTAATGAAAACCTGAGCAAACATCTTCTTATCAATCATTTAAAACAATACAGAAATAAACGGAAAACCTGAGCCTACATCTTCTCTATGGCGAATCACTAAAACAATACAGAAATACACTACGGAAAACCTGAGCCTACATCTTCTCTATGGCGAATCACTAAAACAATACAGCAGAAAACACAACGGAAAAAACATGTTTTGAATCACTAAAACAATACAGAAAACACTACGGAAAAAGACATCTTCTCTTGGCGAATCACTAAAACAATACAGAAATACACTACGGAAAACCTGAGCCTACATCTTCTCTATGGTGAATCACTAAAACAATACAGAAACACACTACGGAAAACCTGAGCCTACATCTTCTCTATGGTGAATCACTAAAACAATACAGAAATACACTACGGAAAACCTGAGCCTACATCTTCTCTATGGCGAATCACTAAAACAATACAGAAATACACTACGGAAAACCTGAGCCTACATCTTCTCTATGGTGAATCACTAAAACAATACAGAAATACACTACGGAAAACCTGAGCCTACATCTTCTCTATGGTGAATCACTAAAACAATACAGAAATACACTACGGAAAACCTGAGCCTACATCTTCTCTATGGTGAATCACTAAAACAATGTAGAAATACACTACGGAAAACCTGAGCCTACATCTTCTCTATGGTGAATCACTAAAACAATACAGAAATACACTACGGAAAACCTGAGCCTACATCTTCTCTATGGTGAATCACTAAAACAATACAGAAATACACTACGGAAACCTGAGCCTACATCTTCTCTATGGTGAATCACTAAAACAATACAGAAACACACTACGGAAAACATGAGCCTACATCTTCTCTATGGTGAATCACTAAAACAATACAGAAACACACTACGGAAAACATGAGCCTACATCTTCTCTATGGTGAATCACTAAAACAATACAGAAACACACTACGGAAAACCTGAGCCTACATCTTCTCTATGGTGAATCACTAAAACAATACAGAAATACACTACGGAAAACCTGAGCCTACATCTTCTCTATGGTGAATCACTAAAACAATACAGAAATACACTACGGAAAACCTGAGCCTACATCTTCTCTATGGTGAATCACTAAAACAATACAGAAATACACTACGGAAAACCTGAGCCTACATCTTCTCTATGGTGAATCACTAAAACAATACAGAAATACACTACGGAAAACCTGAGCCTACATCTTCTCTATGTTGAATCACGAAAACAATGTAGAAATACACTACGGAAAACCTGAGCCTACATCTTCTCTATGGTGAATCACTAAAACAATACAGAAATACACTACGGAAAACCTGAGCCTACATCTTCTCTATGGTGAATCACTAAAACAATACAGAAATACACTACGGAAAGAGAACCAACAGCACGTCAGAAATCAGCTCAGCGTAATTGAAGAAGAAACCACTTCTGCGAAAATTGAATAACACTAAACAAGCAACACGAAGAGTTATCTTGCCAAAACAGAGATGTCTGGATAAACCACTTCTCCAATCTGATTGGCTCTTTAACAAACAACACGAAGAGTAATCTATCCAACACGGAGATGTCTGGGTAAACCACTTCTCCAATCTGATTGGCTCTTTAACAAACAACATGAAGAGTTATCTATTCAACACGGAGATGTATGGATAAACCACTTCTCCAATCTGATTGGCTCTTTAACAAACAACACGAAGATTTATCTATCCAACACGGAGATGTCCGGGTAAACCACTTCTCCAATCTGATTGGCTCTTTAACAAAGAACAACCAGCAAAAACATGATCAACTACTAATCTTAGAATCAGCTATTAAAGACTACCAGAATCCATTGGATTCTCCAATTACATTGAATGAACTACAGGACAAAATACAAACCATCCAACCCAAAAAGGCCTGTGGTGTTGACAGTATCCTAAATGAAATGATAAAATATACAGACCACAAATTCCAATTGGCTAAACTTAAACTCTTTAACATCATACATGCGTAGCTCTGGCATCTTCCCCAATATTTGGAACCCAAGGACTGATCACCCCAATCCACAAAAGTGGAGACAAATTTGATATAACTACCGTGGGATATGCATCAACAGCAACCTCTGCATTATCATTAACAGCAGACTCGTACACTTCCTCCGTGAAAACAGTGTACTGAGCAAATATCAAGAGGGTCTGCTATACAAACTGATGGAAAGTGGTGTTGGGGGAAAAACATCTGACATTATAAAAGCAATGTAGACAAACATGTGTGAGATAGAAAAGGGCAACGAACAGCCAGATTTATTTCCACAGGGCCGTGGGGTGGGACAGGGATGCAGCGTGAGCCCCACCCTCTTGAACATTTCTATCAATAAATTGGCGAGGGCACTAGAACACAGAATCTAAAGTCAAATGTCTACTGTTTGCTGATGATCTGGTGCTTCTGTCACCAACCAAGGAGGGCCTACAGCAGCACCTAAATCTTCTGCACATATTGCCAGACCTGTGCTCTGACACAATCTCAGTAAGACAAAAATAATGTTGTTACAAAAAAAGGTCCAGTTGTCAGGACCATAAATATAAATTCCATCTAGACACGGTTGCCCTAGAGCACACAAAAAAACTATACCCACCTCTGCCTAAACATCAGCACCACAGGTAACTTCTACAAAGCTATGAACGATCTGAGAGACAAGGCAAGAAGGGCCTTCTACTCCATCAAAGGGAACATAAAATTCAACATACCAATTAAGATCTGGTAAAAAAAATACTTAAATCAGTTCTAGAACCCACATTACACTACCAGTACATTATACAGATAGAACCCATTACCCTCCATGGTTGTGAGGTCTGGACTCACCCACATTACACTACCAGTACATTATACAGATAGAACCCATTACCCTCCATGGTTGTGAGGTCTGGACTCACCAACCAAGAATTCATAAAACAGGACAAAGAATTCTGCAAAAACAAAATCAACATGCAACAATTTAAAATATTTTACTGAGTTACAGTTCATAAGGAAATCAGTCAATTGAAATACAATTCATTAGGCACTAATCTATGGATTTCACATGACTGGGAAAACAGATATGCATCTGTTGGTCAGATACCTTAAAAAAAGTAGGGGGATGGATCAGAAAACCAGTCAGTATCTGGTTTGACCACCCTGTCTCATGCAGCGCAACACATCTCCTTCACATATAGTTGATCAGGCTGTTGATTGTGGCCTGTGGATGTTGTCCCACTCCTCTTCAATGGCTGTGCAAAGTTGCTGGACATTGGCAGAAACTGGAACACGCTGTCGTACATGTCGATCTAGAGCATCGCAAACATGCTCAATGGGTAACATGTCTGGTGAGGATGGAGGAACTGTAACGCTGTCGTACACGTCGATCCAGAGCATCCCAAACATGCTCAATGGGTAACATGTCTGGTGAGGATGCAGGCCATGGAAGACCTGGGACATTTTCAGATTCCAGGAAGTGTGTACAGATCATTGCGACATGGGGCTATGCATTATCATGCTGACACATGAGGTGATGACGGTGGATGAAATGGCACGACAATGGGCCTCAAGATCTCATCACGGTATATCTGTGCATTCAAATTGCCATCAATAAAAAGTAATTGCGTTCGTTGTCGATAGCTTACGCCTGCCCTTACCATAACCCCACCGTGGGGCACTCTGTTCACACGTTGACATCTGCAAACCGCTCACCAACATGACGCCAGACGCGCGCTGTCTGCCAGCTACCCAATACAGTTGAAACCGGGATTCATCCGTGAAGAGCACACTTCTCCAGCGTGCCAGTGGCCATCGAAGGTGAGCATTTGCCCACTGCTCTTGGTGACGAAGCCAAACTGCAGTCAGGTCAAGCACCTGGTGAGGATCACGAGCACGCTGATGAGATTCCCTGAGGCGGTTTCAAACAGTCTGTGAAGAAATGTATTTGGTTGTGCAAACCCACAGTTTCATCAGCTGTCTGGGAGGCTGGTCCAGACGATCCTGCAGGTGAAGAAGCCAAATGTGCAGGTCCTGGGCTGTTGTGGTTACACATGGTCTGTGGTTGTAAGGCCGGTTGGACATACTGCCAAATTTGTAAAAAAACTATGTTGGAGGCGGCTTTTGGTAGAGAAATTAACATTTCATTTTTTGGCAAAAGCTCTGGTGGACATTCCTGCAGTCAATATGCCAATTGCACGCTCCCTCAACTTGAGCCTGTGGCATTGCGTTGCGAGTTGCCTTTTATTGTCCCCATGCACAAGGTGAACCTGTGTAATGATCATTCTGTTTAATCAGGTTCTTGATATGCCACACCTATCAGGTGGAAAATTAAGGAATGTCAAGGATTTAGGGCTCCCGAGTGGCGCAGCAGTCTAAAGCACTGCATCTCAGTGCATCACTACAGACCCTAGTTCAGAGGTCTAAGACACTGCATCTCAGTGCTACAGGCGTCACTACAGACCCTGGTTCAATTCCAGGCTCTATCACAACCGGCCGTGATTGGGAGTCCCATAGGGGAGGCTCACAATTGGCCCAGCGTCGTCCGGGTAAGGGTTTGGTAGGGGTCGGCCGTCATTGTAAATAATCATTTGTTCTTAACTGATTGCCAAGTTAAACAAGGTTAAATAAAATAAAACATGTGAACAGACTCAGTGAGCAGAGATTCCACCATAGCCGGTCTTCTCTAGAGAGCCAGGTCTGAAATGGAGCTGCACTTCCTGACCACATTAGAAATACATATTTCCCACAGACACACAGAGAATTAGAGAAACAAACCAAAACATTGATAAACTCTCATATCTGTTAGGTGAAGAGGCATCACAGCAGCGAGATGTGTGACCTGTTGCCATGAGAAATAGGCAACCAGTGAAGAACAAACATTGTAAATACCACCAATATGTCTCTGTTTATTCATCTTCCCTTTCATACTACAACTATTTGCACATTGCTAAAACACTTAGTTGATAATATAAGACTTGAAATGTCTCTTCTTTTTTTGACCTTTTTCTAGTGAAATTTACTGTTCAATTGTAATAGTTTTTACTTTGTTGTTTTGTCTTCTTCGCTTTTGTTTTGTTTTTTCACTTGCTTTGGCAATAAAGCCCCTTTGAATTGAGGCGAGGGGGTGGAGGAGGAGGAGGAGGAGGCGGAGGCAAAGGGGGCTGGGTGGGAGGTGAAGTGGACTCTCTACTTGGCTAAACTCCCAGCTTTCATCAACACCACACAGCCAAAACAGTATGGAGCAGAGCAGGACAGGACAGGACAAAGAAGAACAGGGCAGAGTAGAACAGAGCAGAACAGTCACAGGACAGGACGGAACTGAACAGAAGCTCTCTGGGAACACAGCCAGGGCAGTGGGAGGAGGAGAGGGCAGGGGGAGGAGGAGAGGCCAGGAGGAGGAGGAGAGGCCAGGAGGAGGAGGAGAGGCCAGGAGGAGGAGGAGAGGCCAGGAGGAGGAGGAGAGGCCAGGAGGAGGAGGAGGAGAGGCCATGGCAGTGGGAGGAGGAGTGGCCAGGGCAGTGGGAGGAGGAGTGGCCAGGAGGAGGAGGAGGAGAGGCCAGTGGGAGGAGGAGTGGCCTGGAGGAGGAGGAGGAGGAGATGCCAGGGCAGTGGGAGGAGGAGTGGCCAGGGCAGTGGGAGGAGGAGTGGCCAGGGCAGTGGGAGGAGGAGAGGCCAGGAGGAGGAGTGGCCAGGAGGAGGAGGAGGAGAGGCCAGGGCAGTGGGAGGAGGAGTGGCCAGGAGGAGGAGGAGGAGAGGCCAGGGCAGTGGGAGGAGGAGAGGCCAGGAGGAGGAGGAGAGGCCAGGGCAGTGGGAGGAGGAGTGGCCAGGGCAGTGGGAGGAGGAGAGGCCAGGAGGAGGAGGAGAGGCCAGGAGGAGGAGGAGAGGCCAGGAGGAGGAGAGGCCAGGGCAGTGGGAGGAGGAGTGGCCAGGAGGAGGAGGAGGAGAGGCCAGGGCAGTGGGAGGAGGAGTGGCTGGGAGGAGGAGGAGGAGAGGCCAGGGCAGTGGGAGGATGAGTGGCCAGGAGGAGGAGGAGGAGAGGCCAGGGCAATGGGAGGATGAGAGGGCAGGAGGAGGGGAGGAGGAGGCGGAGAGGCCAGGAGGAGGAGGAGAGGCCAGGGCAGTGGGAGGAGGAGTGGCCAGGAGGAGGAGGAGGAGGAGAGGCCAGGAGGAGGAGGAGAGGCCAGGGCAGTGGGAGGAGGAGGAGGAGGAGGAGAGGCCAGGAGGAGGAGAGGCCAGGGCAGTGGGAGGAGGAGGAGGTGGAGAGGCCAGGAGGAGGAGAGGCCAGGGCAGTGGGAGGAGGAGGAGGAGGAGGAGGAGGAGAGGCCAGGAGGAGGAGAGGCCAGGGCAGTGGGAGGAGGAGGAGGAGGAGGAGGAGGAGGAGGAGGAGGAGGAGGAGAGGCCAGGAGGAGGAGAGGCCAGGGCAGTGGGAGGAGAGGCCAGGGCAGTGGGAGGAGGAGAGGCCAGGGCAGTGGGAGGAGGAGAGGCCAGGGGGAGGAGGAGAGGCCAGGGAAGTGGGAGGAGGAGTGGCCAGGAGGAGGAGGAGGAGGAGGAGAGGACAGGGCAGTGGGAGGAGGAGTGGCCAGGAGGAGGAGTGGCCAGGAGGAGGAGGAGGAGGAGGCCAGGGCAGTGGGAGGAGGAGTGGCCAGGAGGAGGAGGAGGAGAGGCCAGGGCAGTGGGAGGAGGAGAGGCCAGGCCAGGGCAGTGGGAGGAGGAGAGGCCAGGAGGAGGAGGAGGAGGAGGAGAGGCCAGGGCGGGGGGAGGAGGGAGGCGAGGCCAGGGCAGTGGGAGGAGGAGGAGAGGCCAGGCCAGGGCAGTGGGAGGAGGAGGAGAGGCCAGGGCAGTGGGAGGAGGAGAGGCCAGGAGGAGGAGAGGCCAGGAGGAGGAGAGGCCAGGAGGAGGAGAGGCCAGGCCAGGGCAGTGGGAGGAGGAGAGGCGAGGAGGAGGAGGAGGAGGAGGAGGGCAGGAGGAGGAGGAGAGGCCAGGGCAGTGGGAGGAGGAGGAGAGGCCAGGGCAGTGGGAGGAGGAGGAGAGGCCAGGGCAGTGGGAGGAGGAGGAGAGGCCAGGGCAGTGGGAGGAGGAGGAGAGAACAGGGAGGGGAGGTCAGGGCAATGGGAGGAGGAGGAGGAGGAGGAGGAGGAGAGGCCAGGCCAGGGCAGTGGGAGCAGGAGGAGAGAACAGGGAGGGAGGCCAGGCCAGGGCAGTATGCAGAAGGAGGGAGGGGAAGTCAGGCCAGGCCAGGAAGAGGACGGGAAGCCAGGAGGAGGAGATGCCAGGAGGAGGAGGGGAGGCCAGGCCAGGGCAGGGCAGGAGGAGGGGAGGCCAGGGCAGGAGGAGGAGGGGAGGCCAGGCCAGGGCAGTATGCAGAAGGAAGGAGGGGGAGTCAGGCCAGGCCAGGAAGAGGACGGGAGGCCAGGAGGAAGAGGAGGAGGGGAGGCCAGGGCAGGAGGAGGGGAGGACAGGGAGGGAGGCCAGGACAGTGGGAGGAGGGGAGGCCAGGGAGGACAGGGCAGTGGGAGGAGGAGGATGAGGAGGAGGAGGAGAGGCCAGGGCAGGAGGAGGAGGAGAGGCCAGGACAGTGGGAGGAGGGAGGCCAGGGCAGGAGGAGGAGAGGCCAGGACAGTGGGAGGAGGGGAGGCCAGGGCAGGAGGAGGAGCCAGGCCAGGGCAGGAGGAGGAGAGGCCAGGGCAGGAGGAGGAGGAGAGGCCAGGGCAGGAGGAGGAGGAGGAGGCCAGGAGGAGGAGAGGCCAGGAGGAGGAGGAGAGGACAGGGCAGGGCAGTGGGAGGAGGAAGAGGAGGAGAGGCCAGGGCAGTGGGAGGAGGAGGTGGAGGAGAGGCCAGGGCAGGAGGAGGAGGAGAGGCCAGGGCAGGAGGAGGAGGAGAGGCCAGGGAAGGAGGAGGAGAGGCCAGGGCAGGAGGAGGAGGAGAGGCCAGGGCAATGGGAGGAGGAGAGGCCAGGGCAATGGGAGGAGGAGGAGGAGAGGCCAGGGCAATGGGAGGAGGAGGAGAGGCCAGGGAAGGAGGAGGAGAGGCCAGGGCAGGAGGAGGAGGAGAGGCCAGGGCAGGAGGAGGAGGAGAGGCCAGGGCAGGAGGAGGAGGAGAGGCCAGGGCAGGAGGAGGAGGAGAGGACAGGGCAGGAGGGGGAGAGGCCAGGGCAGGAGGAGGGGAGAGGCCAGGGCAGTGGGAGAGGCCAGGCCAGGGAGGGAGACCAGGCCAGGGAGGGAGACCAGGCCAGGGAGGGAGACCAGGCCAGGGAGGAGACCTGAGAAAAGCAGGCTGGTTACACAAAGAAAAGTAGAGGAAAAAGTAGGCTGGCTACGCCCAATGGGCTTTTTTTTTTTTTTGCGCCCCCTTGTGTACTAAACTGGTAATACCATGTATACACCAGTGTGAGAAAAGGATGGTACTTATTTTTACCTTTATTTAACGAGACAAGTCAGTTAAGAACAAATTCCTACTTTTAATGACGGCCAAGGAACAGTGCCCTGTTGAGGGGCAGAACGACAGATTTGTACCTTGTCAGCTCAGGGAGTCGATCTTGCAACCTTTCAGTTACTAGTCCAACTCTCTAACCACTAGGCTACCCTGCCGTCCCTACACTCTAACCACTAGGCTACCTGCCGCCCCTACACTCTAACCACTAGGCCACCTGCCGCCCCTACACTCTAACCAATAGGCTACCTGCCTCCCCTACACTCTAACCACTAGGCTACCTACCGCCTCTACACTCTTAACCACTAGGCTACCCTGCCGCCTCTACACTCTAACCACTAGGCTACCCTGCCTCCTCTACACTCTAACCACTAGGCTACCTGCCGCCCTACACTCTAACCACTAGGCTACCCTGCCGCCTCTACACTCTAACCACTAGGCTACCTGCCTCCTCTACACTCTAACCACTAGGCTACCTGCCTCCTCTACACTCTAACCACTAGGCTACCTGCCTCCTCTACACTCTAACCACTAGGCTACCTGCCTCCTCTACACTCTAACCACTAGGCTACCTGCCTCCTCTACACTCTAACCACTAGGCTACCTGCCTCCTCTACACTCTAACCACTAGGCTACCTGCCGCCTCTACACTCTAACCACTAGGCTACCTGCCGCCTCTACACTCTAACCACTAGGCTACCTGCCGTCTCTACACTCTAACCACTAGGCTACCCTGCCTCCTCTACACTCTAACCACTAGGCTACCTGCCTCCTCTACACTCTAACCACTAGGCTACCTGCCTCCTCTACACTCTAACCACTAGGCTACCTGCCTCCTCTACACTCTAACCACTAGGCTACCTGCCTCCTCTACACTCTAACCACTAGGCTACCTGCCTCCTCTACACTCTAACCACTAGGCTACCTGCCTCCTCTACACTCTAACCACAAGGCTACCTGCCGCCTCTACACTCTAACCACTAGGCTACCTGCCGCCCCTACACTCTAACCACTAGGCTACCTGCCACCTCTACACTCTAACCACTAGGCTACCTGCCTCCTCTACACTCTAACCACTAGGCTACCTGCCTCCTCTACACTCTAACCACTAGGCTACCTGCCTCCTCTACACTCTAACCACTAGGCTACCTGCCGCCTCTACACTCTAACCACTAGGCTACCTGCCGCCTCTACACTCTAACCACTAGACTACCTGCCGTCCCTACACTCTAACCACTAGACTACCTGCCGTCTCTACACTCTAACCACTAGGCTACCCTGCCACCTCTACACTCTAACCACTAGGCTACCCTGCCTCCTCTACACTCTAACCACTAGGCTACCTGCCGCCTCTACACTCTAACCACTAGGCTACCTGCCGCCTCTACACTCTAACCACTAGGCTACCTGTCGTATGATAATATGAACATCTGGATAACTAACACTTTCCATACATATTTGCCCACGCTAGAAGCATCAGAAAATTACTTTTGGGATCTGAATGCTAAAACATTTAGGAGATGTTGACCCATTTTTGCATATCCACCCTACCATGAGACATCCATGTCTTCATCACTGGGAAAGACACACAGGTTGAGTTGGATATCTTTTTAAAAAGCTTAGAAAAACAGGGTTGTCAAACAATTGTATTTTTGAAAAAAATAAAAATTGGGGTACATTTTATTCACCTTAAATGTCAATTATCTAAAAACTCAAAATTTTCATTTTCACATTGAAGCTTAGACCTTATTTGACATCCTCATCAACAGAGGAGTTTGTGTTGTGATGAGACAGCATTCTCTTGAAAACAGGGTGGGTGTCATGTTTTGGCTGATAAACGTACTACAAAATGGTAGACACCCCTGCAAAATGAGTGGATTTGACTGTGGCCCGTACCGAAGAGCTCAGTGACTTTCACCGTGGCACCGTCATAGGATGCCACCTGTCCAACCAGTCAGTTCGTCATACATTTCTACCCTGCCAGAGCTGCCCCGGGCAACTGTCAGTGCTGATATTGTACAATAAGAACGTTTAGGAGCAACAACGGCTCAGCCGTGAAGTGGTAGGCCACGAAAGCCAATCGCTGAAGTGTGTATATACACGCTGCCGTCTGTTCCGTCTGTCATATACCTGTTTAACTGACTGAATATACCTAAGGATTTGTTTTAGGAAGCTGTGTTGCTTCCTACATTGAGAAAGCCATGGAATTTTAATAATGGCTAACCTAGAGATGTTCGATGAAAATGCTGACCTCACAACATTGTCCCAGCATTAGATAAGAGGAAGTTCATGATAAACTGATCATTCATTGACTGACTGACTGACTGACTGACTGACTAGGGGGCATGTAGGTCTGGTTGTTGCCAGGGGATACAGCCGGTCAGCATCATGTCTTTAGGATCATTGACTGACTGACTGACTGACTAGGGGGCATGTAGGTCTGGTTGTTGCCAGGGGATACAGCCGGTCAGCATCAGGTCTTTAGGATCATTGACTGACTGACTGACTGACTGACTAGGGGGCATGTAGGTCTGGTTGTTGCCAGGGGATACAGCCGGTCAGCATCAGGTCTTTAGGATCATTGACTGACTGACTGACTGACTGACTAGGGGGCATGTAGGTCTGGTTGTTGCCAGGGGATACAGCCGGTCAGCATCAGGTCTTTAGGATCATTGGTCGAGTGTCAGAGGATACAGCTTCAGAACAAGTCATGAAGAAATAAAAATCACTGGATGGATAAACACCTTTATGAAGGAGACAGGAGTGTTTCCTTCCAACTATAGAAATCAGGGCTGACCCCAATTAGCCACCTAGTCGATTGCGTGGTCGTTCGGCCGTTGGTCAACAGAGATTATTTTAGTTGATCAGTAACAAACAAATACACTGCTCAAAAAAAAATAAAGGGAACACTTAAACAACACAATGTAACTCCAAGTCAATCATACTTCTGTGAAATCAAACTGTCCACTTAGGAAGCAACACTGATTGACAATACATTTCACATGCTGTTGTGCAAATGGAATAGACAACAGGTGGAAATTATAGGCAATTAGCAAGACACCCTCAATAAAGGAGTGGTTCTGCGGGTGGGGACCACAGACCACTTCTCAGTTCCAATGCTTCCTGGCTGATGTTTTGGTCACTTTTGAATGCTGGCGGTGCTTTCACTCTAGTGGTAGCATGAGATGGAGTCTACAACCCACACAAGTGGCTCAGGTAGTGCAGCTCATCCAGGATGGCACATCAATGCGAGCTGTGGCCTGCAAAATGACCCCCAGCAGGCCACAAATGTGCATGCGTCTGCTCAAACGGTCAGAAACAGACTCCATGAGGGTGGTATGAGGGCCCGACGTCCACAGGTGGGGGTTGTGCTTACAGCCCAACACCGTGCAGGACGTTTGGCATTTGCCAGAGAACACCAAGATTGGAAAATTCGTCACTGGCGCCCTGTGCTCTTCACAGATGAAAGCAGGTTCACACTGAGCACGTGACAGACGTGACAGAGATGCCGTGGAGAACGTTCTGCTGCTGCCTGCAACATGCTCCAGCATGACCGGTTTGACGGTGGGTCAGTCATGGTGTGGGGTGGCATTTCTTTGGGGGGCCACACAGCCCTCCATGTGCTCGCCAGAGGTAGCCTGACTGCCATTAGGTACCGGGATGAGATCCCCAGACCCCTTGGGAGACCATATGCTGGTGCGGTTGGCCCTGGGTTCCTCCTAACACAAGACAATGCTAGACCTCATGTGTCTGGAGTGTCAGCAGTTCCTGCAAGAGGAAGGCATTGATGCTATGGACTGGCCCGCCCGTTCCCCAGACCTGAATCCAATTGAGCACATCTGGGACATCATGTCTCGCTCCATCCACCAACGCCACGTTGCACCACAGACTGTCCAGGAGTTGGCGGATGCTTTAGTCCAGGTCTGGGAGGAGATCCCTCAGGAGACCATCCGCCACCTCATCAGGAGCATGCCCAGGCGTTGTAGGGAGGTCATACAGGCACGTGGAGGCCACACACACTACTGAGCCTCATTTTGACTTGTTTTAAGGACATTACATCAAAGTTGGATCAGCCTGTAGTGTGGTTTTCCACTTTAATTTTGAGTGTGACTCCAAATCCAGACCTCCATGGGTTGATACATTTGATTTCCATTGATAATTTGTGTGATTTTCTTGTCAGCACATTCAACTATGTAAAGAAAAAAGTATTTAATAAGAATATTTAATTCATTCAGATCTAGGATGTGTTATTTTAGTGTTTCCTTGATTTTTTTGAGCAGTGTATATACTGTCTGTTGACAACAGTGTTGCTCCCCGAAGCACAAGAAGTGTGAATGAAGCACAAGCATTTCGCTACACTCGCATTAACATCTGCTAACCATGTGTATGTGACAAATAACATTTGATTTGAATGTCCTGACTTCTGCTGAGGTCGTATGTAAATGCTGAACTTAACTACTTCTAGTCTCGGTCTTTCTCTTTCTCTCATAAACTGCCTAAACTCGCCTGTTACATGTTAAATGCTGCACGGACAATGCAGATGTTAGGTTGACCATGTAGCGCCCAGATGCACAATGCACGCCCCTCTCCACACAACGCACGTCCCTCTCCACACAACGCACGTCCCTCTCCACACAACGCACGCCCCTCCTCTCCACACAACGCACGCCCCTCTCCACACAACGCACGCCCCTCTCCACACAATGCACGTCCCTCCTCTCCACACAATGCACGTCCCTCCTCTCCACACAATGCACGTCTTAGTGTCTATCAATTCCCCCATGACATGTGTCCCCAGTACTACGTTTACCATTAATTCATAATCTACAGTGTTTGTTACTTTGGTTACAGTCATTTCTCTTCATGCTTTCTATATTATTGTTCCAGTCTTCCTGGTCTCATTGTCGGAGTGGACACATTGTTTGCACAGCACACAACTTATGATACACTTGTGAGAAACACGTCAATTCTGTCAATTTATTTATTGTCTTCTGTTTGGAGCTCTCCTGTGAATGTTGAATAAGGACGAGCACACAGAAGTAGACCTATAGACTACCTGATTACACACAGAAGTAGACCTATAGACTACCTGATGACACATAGAAGTAGACCTATAGACTACCTGATGACACATAGAAGTAGGCCTATAGACTACCTGGTTACACATAGAAGTAGACCTATAGACCACATGGCCCTGATTACACATAGAAGTAGACCTATAGACTACCTGATTACACATAGAAGTAGACCTATAGACTACCTGATTACACATAGAAGTAGACCTATAGACTACCTGATTACACATAGAAGTAGACCTATAGACTACCTGATTACACATAGAAGTAGACCTATAGACTACCTGATGACACATAGAAGTAGACCTATAGACTACCTGATTACATATAGAAGTAGACCTATAGACTACCTGGTTACACATAGAAGTAGACCTATAGACTACCTGGCCCTGATTACACATAGAAGTAGACCTATAGACTACCTGGCCCTGATTACACATAGAAGTAGACCTATAGACTACCTGGTTACACATAGAAGTAGACCTATAGGCTACCTGATGACACATAGAAGTAGACCTATAGACTACCTGATTACACACAGAAGTAGACCTATAGACTACCTGATTACACATAGAAGTAGACCTATAGACTACCTGATTACATATAGAAGTAGACCTATAGACTACCTGATTACACATAGAAGTAGACCTATAGACTACCTGATTACACATAGAAGTAGACCTATAGGCTACCTGATTACACATAGAAGTAGACCTATAGACTACCTGATTACACATAGAAGTAGACCTATAGACTACCTGATTACACATAGAAGTAGACCTATAGACTACCTGATGACACATAGAAGTAGACCTATAGACTACCTGATGACACATAGAAGTAGACCTATAGACTACCTGATGACACATAGAAGTAGACCTATAGACTACCTGATTACACATAGAAGTAGACCTATAGACTACCTGATTACACATAGAAGTAGACCTATAGACTACCTGATTACACATAGAAGTAGACCTATAGGCTACCTGGCCTGATTACACATAGAAGTAGACCTATAGACTACCTGATTACACATAGAAGTAGACCTATAGACTACCTGGTTACACATGGAAGTAGACCTATAGACTACCTGATTACACATAGAAGTAGACCTATAGGCTACCTGGCCTGATTACACATAGAAGTAGACCTATAGACTACCTGGTTACACATAGAAGTAGACCTATAGACTACCTGGCCCTGATTACACATAGAAGTAGACCTATAGACTACCTGATTACACATAGAAGTAGACCTATAGACTACCTGATGACACATAGAAGTAGACCTATAGACTACCTGATTACACATAGAAGTAGACCTATAGACTACCTGATGACACATAGAAGTAGACCTATAGACTACCTGATGACACATAGAAGTAGACCTATAGACTACCTGATGACACATAGAAGTAGACCTATAGACTACCTGATGACACATAGAAGTAGACCTATAGACTACCTGGTTACACATAGAAGTAGACCTATAGACTACCTGATTACACATAGAAGTAGACCTATAGACTACCTGATTACACATAGAAGTAGACCTATAGACTACCTGATTACACATAGAAGTAGACCTATAGACTACCTGATTACACATAGAAGTAGACCTATAGACTACCTGATGACACATAGAAGTAGACCTATAGACTACCTGATGACACATAGAAGTAGACCTATAGACTACCTGATGACACATAGAAGTAGACCTATAGACTACCTGGTTACACATAGAAGTAGACCTATAGACTACCTGATTACACATAGAAGTAGACCTATAGACTACCTGGTTACACATAGAAGTAGACCTATAGACTACCTGGTTACACATAGAAGTAGACCTATAGACTACCTGGCCTGATTACACATAGAAGTAGACCTATAGACTACCTGATAACATAGAAGTAGACCTATAGACTACCTGATTACACATCAAAGTAGACCTATAGGCTACCTGGCCTGATTACACATAGACGTAGACCTATAGACTACCTGATTACACATAGAAGTAGACCTATAGACTACCTGATTACACATAGAAGTAGACCTATAGACTACCTGATGACACATAGAAGTAGACCTATAGACTACCTGATGACACATAGAAGTAGACCTATAGACTACCTGATGACACATAGAAGTAGACCTATAGACTACCTGATTACACATAGAAGTAGACCTATAGACTACCTGATGACACATAGAAGTAGACCTATAGACTACCTGATTACACATAGAAGTAGACCTATAGACTACCTGGCCTGATTACACATAGAAGTAGACCTATAGACTACCTGATTACACATAGAAGTAGACCTATAGACTACCTGGTTACACATAGAAGTAGACCTATAGACTACCTGATTACACATAGAAGTAGACCTATAGACTACCTGATTACACATAGAAGTAGACCTATAGGCTACCTGGTTACACATAGAAGTAGACCTATAGACTACCTGACCTGCGTGAAAACAGAGGCATAATAATGTGCCCATTTGGGGATCTGATAGTGTTTCTGATTGGTTAACGCCCCACCACCAATGAGCTGTGGAGCTTCTCAAAGTAATGTTTTCTTCAACTCAAACAGAAAGTGAACGAAGTCTGTTTTTCCATCCATTGATAATGTCAATAGTTCCTCAATGTATTTGAAAGATCTTTCCAGCTCTCTCCCTTTCGACAACCACTCAGCGTGAAAGGGAACAATGTCATGCTCTGATCCAGTGGAAACACCATACAAATAGACCTGATTACTTCTTATCAGTGCATTACTGATCCAGTGGAAACACCATACAAATAGTCCTGATTACTTCTTATCAGTGCTCTGATCCAGTGGAAACACCATACAAATAGACCTGATTACTTCTTATCAGTGCTCTGATCCAATGGAAACACCATACAAATAGACCTGATTACTTCTTATCAGTGCTCTGATCCAGTGGAAACACCATACAAATAGTCCTGATTACTTCTTATCAGTGCTCTGATCCAATGGAAACACCATACAAATAGACCTGATTACTTCTTATCAGTGCTCTGATCCAATGGAAACACCATACAAATAGACCTGATTACTTCTTATCAGTGCTCTGATCCAGTGGAAACACCATACAAATAGACCTGATTACTTCTTATCAGTGCTCTGATCCAATGGAAACATGAAATAGGTTTATGTTCCAGTTGTTGTGGGTTTGTTTGTGTTCATGTGTGTATTTCAGGAAACGGCTTCCTGAAGTCCAAAGCAGCTGATTGGTCGGCCCCATTACAATTGGAGCTCTGACCCCGCCCTCTCGTTAGGGGATACAGCTGTCTTCAATTACAGACTCCTTCTCCAGATAAAAGCCAGTGTTCCTTTGTTAGGAAAGCGAGAGCTTCAAATAGGTCATGTGTTTTGTTGCTGGTCTGTAATAGTGTTGTGGGGAGTAGGTTGTGTATACCATAGTGTTGGTCTGTAATAGTGTTGTGGGGAGTAGGTTGTGTATACCATAGTGTTGGTCTGTAATAGTGTTGTGGAGAGTAGGTTGTGTATACCATAGTGTTGGTCTGTAATAGTGTTGTGTAGAGTAGGTTGTGTATACCATAGTGTTGGTCTGTAATAGTGTTGTGGGGAGTAGGTTGTGTATACCATAGTGTTGGTCTGTAATAGTGTTGTGTAGAGTAGGTTGTGTATACCATAGTGTTGGTCTGTAATAGTGTTGTGGGGAGTAGGTTGTGTATACCATAGTGTTGGTCTGTAATAGTGTTGTGTAGAGTAGGTTGTGTATACCATAGTGTTGGTCTGTAATAGTGTTGTGGGGAGTAGGTTGTGTATACCATAGTGTTGGTCTGTAATAGTGTTGTGGAGAGTAGGTTGTGTATACCATAGTGTTGGTCTGTAATAGTGTTGTGGGGAGTAGGTTGTGTATACCATAGTGTTGGTCTGTAATAGTGTTGTGTAGAGTAGGTTGTGTATACCATAGTGTTGGTCTGTAATAGTGTTGTGTAGAGTAGGTTGTGTATACCATAGTGTTGGTCTGTAATAGTGTTGTGTAGAGTAGGTTGTGTATACCATAGTGTTGGTCTGTAATAGTGTTGTGTAGAGTAGGTTGTGTATACCATAGTGTTGGTCTGTAATAGTGTATGCCATAGGACTGTGTTTTTGATTTGTGAAATTGTTCACTTTAAGTTTGTATTCTGTTGTTCCCAGGGGGACGGGGAAGGCACCTTAGGAGTGCTGAGGCCTGCAATGGAAACACATACCTGCAGTATGTACTCTGTCTAGGCCCAGTAGGTAAGACCTGGGGGACCACCCCTGTATTTTGGTTAGCGTGCCAGGTGGTGCTGGTTAGGTAAGCAGTGGGTAGGAGAGGGGCTCCTTAACTTTTACTTTCTTTGGTTCCGTCCAGTCCCTTTTCCCCAAATTACCGTGTGAAGGAAATAAATTCCTTGCTCACGTTAAAATTCTCTGCCTCTGTCATCCTTAGTTCTTGACTTGGGCTGAAATGGGTTCTGTTTTTATATTTAGGAGATCCACAATACTGTTGAGTTGATATTCTATAAAGAGGGACAGGAGCTCAAGCAGTAGAACATTTGAACTCAGCTCCTGTCCAAGTCGACCACTGCTTCTTATCCCTTTGATCAAATAGCCTACAGCTGTGTCTGTCCTGAGCTCACTGGAGCAGGAAGCTCTGAGGGTCCCAGAATATTTTATATAATGTTGCTAGCCTCTGGCCAGACCAAAGTTGTTTGAAGTTTGTTGTTTATCTGGATAGAATTTTGATTATCCACATGACAAGGATATATAGATATGATGTTATAAAAAAATATTTAAAAAAGTGAACTTCAGCAAACAACGTGCATCTGAAAACCATAACGGCATCTTCAGGAGAGTAGTGGGAGAATCTGTGAAAACCACAACGGCATCTTCAGGAGAGTAGTGGGAGAATCTGTGAAAACCACAACGGCATCTTCAGGAGAGTAGTGGGAGAATCTGTGAAAACCACAACGGCATCTTCAGGAGAGTAGTGGGAGAATCTGTGAAAACCACAACGGCATCTTCAGGAGAGTAGTGGGAGAATCTGTGAAAACCACAACGGCATCTTCAGGAGAGTAGTGGGAGAATCTGTGAAAACCACAACGGCATCTTCAGGAGAGTAGTGGCAGAATCTGTGAAGTAAACCTATAGGCTACCTGGCCTGATTACACATAGAAGTAGACCTATAGACTACCTGATTACACATAGAAGTAGACCTATAGACTACCTGGTTACACATGGAAGTAGACCTATAGACTACCTGATTACACATAGAAGTAGACCTATAGGCTACCTGGCCTGATTACACATAGAAGTAGACCTATAGACTACCTGATTACACATAGAAGTAGACCTATAGTGTTCTGACTACCTGATTACACATAGAAGTAGACCTATAGACTACCTGATGACACATAGAAGTAGACCTATAGACTACCTGATGACACATAGAAGTAGACCTATAGACTACCTGATGACACATAGAAGTAGACCTATAGACTACCTGGTTACACATAGAAGTAGACCTATAGACTACCTGATTACACATAGAAGTAGACCTATAGACTACCTGATTACACATAGAAGTAGACCTATAGGCTACCTGGCCTGATTACACATAGAAGTAGACCTATAGACTACCTGATTACACATAGAAGTAGACCTATAGACTACCTGGTTACACATGGAAGTAGACCTATAGACTACCTGATTACACATAGAAGTAGACCTATAGACTACCTGATTACACATAGAAGTAGACCTATAGGCTACCTGGTTACACATAGAAGTAGACCTATAGGCTACCTGACCTGCTGTGAAAACAGAGGCATAATAATGTGCCCATTTGGGGATCTGATAGTGTTTCTGATTGGTTAACGCCCCACCACCAATGAGCTGTGGAGCTTCTCAAAGTAATGTTTTCTTCAACTCAAACAGAAAGTGAACGAAGTCTGTTTTTCCATCCATTGATAATGTCAATAGTTCCTCAATGTATTTGAAAGATCTTTCCAGCTCTCTCCCTTTCGACAACCACTCAGCGTGAAAGGGAACAATGTCATGCTCTGATCCAGTGGAAACACCATACAAATAGACCTGATTACTTCTTATCAGTGCTCTGATCCAATGGAAACACCATACAAATAGTCCTGATTACTTCTTATCAGTGCTCTGATCCAGTGGAAACACCATACAAATAGACCTGATTACTTCTTATCAGTGCTCTGATCCAATGGAAACACCATACAAATAGACCTGATTACTTCTTATCAGTGCTCTGATCCAGTGGAAACACCATACAAATAGTCCTGATTACTTCTTATCAGTGCTCTGATCCAATGGAAACACCATACAAATAGACCTGATTACTTCTTATCAGTGCTCTGATCCAATGGAAACACCATACAAATAGACCTGATTACTTCTTATCAGTGCTCTGATCCAGTGGAAACACCATACATATAGACCTGATTACTTCTTATCAGTGCTCTGATCCAATGGAAACATGAAATAGGTTTATGTTCCAGTTGTTGTGGGTTTGTTTGTGTTCATGTGTGTATTTCAGGAAACGGCTTCCTGAAGTCCAAAGCAGCTGATTGGTCGGCCCCATTGCTAATTGGAGCTCTGACCCCGCCCTCTCGTTAGGGGATACAGCTGTCTTCAATTACAGACTCCTTCTCCAGATAAAAGCCAGTGTTCCTTTGTTAGGAAAGCGAGAGCTTCTAGGTCATGTGTTTTGTTGCTGGTCTGTAATAGTGTTGTGGAGAGTAGGTTGTGTATACCATAGTGTTGGTCTGTAATAGTGTTGTGGGGAGTAGGTTGTGTATACCATAGTGTTGGTCTGTAATAGTGTTGTGGAGAGTAGGTTGTGTATGCCATAGTGTTGGTCTGTAATAGTGTTGTGTAGAGTAGGTTGTGTATACCATAGTGTTGGTCTGTAATAGTGTTGTGGAGAGTAGGTTGTGTATACCATAGTGTTGGTCTGTAATAGTGTTGTGTAGAGTAGGTTGTGTATACCATAGTGTTGGTCTGTAATAGTGTTGTGTAGAGTAGGTTGTGTATACCATAGTGTTGGTCTGTAATAGTGTTGTGTAGAGTAGGTTGTGTATACCATAGTGTTGGTCTGTAATAGTGTTGTGGAGAGTAGGTTGTGTATACCATAGTGTTGGTCTGTAATAGTGTTGTGGAGAGTAGGTTGTGTATACCATAGTGTTGGTCTGTAATAGTGTTGTGGGGAGTAGGTTGTGTATACCATAGTGTTGGTCTGTAATAGTGTTGTGTAGAGTAGGTTGTGTATACCATAGTGTTGGTCTGTAATAGTGTTGTGTAGAGTAGGTTGTGTATACCATAGTGTTGGTCTGTAATAGTGTTGTGTAGAGTAGGTTGTGTATACCATAGTGTTGGTCTGTAATAGTGTTGTGTAGAGTAGGTTGTGTATACCATAGTGTTGGTCTGTAATAGTGTATGCCATAGGACTGTGTTTTTGATTTGTGAAATTGTTCACTTTAAGTTTGTATTCTGTTGTTCCCAGGGGGGGACGGGGAAGGCACCTTAGGAGTGCTGAGGCCTGCGGGAATACACATACCTGCAGTATGTACTCTGTCTAGGCCCAGTAGGTAAGACCTGGGGGACCACCCCCTGTATTTTGGTTAGCGTGCCAGGTGGTGCTGGTTAGGTAAGCAGTGGGTAGGAGAGGGGGCTCCTTAACTTTTACTTTCTTTGGTTCCGTCCAGCCCCTTTTCCCCCCAAATTACCGTGTGAAGGAAATAAATTCCTTGCTCACGTTAAAATTCTCTGCCTCTGTCATCCTTAGTTCTTGACTTGGGCTGAAATGGGTTCTGTTTTTATATTTAGGAGATCCACAATACTGTTGAGTTGATATTCTATAAAGAGGGACAGGAGCTCAAGCAGTAGAACATTTGAACTCAGCTCCTGTCCAAGTCGACCACTGCTTCTTATCCCTTTGATCAAATAGCCTACAGCTGTGTCTGTCCTGAGCTCACTGGAGCAGGAAGCTCTGAGGGTCCCAGAATATTTTATATAATGTTGCTAGCCTCTGGCCAGACCAAAGTTGTTTGAAGTTTGTTGTTTATCTGGATAGAATTTTGATTATCCACATGACAAGGATATATAGATATGATGTTATAAAAAAATATTTAAAAAGTGAACTTCAGCAAACAACGTGCATCTGAAAACCACAACGGCATCTTCAGGAGAGTAGTGGGAGAATCTGTGAAAACCACAACGGCATCTTCAGGAGAGTAGTGGGAGAATCTGTGAAAACCAAAATCTTCAGAGAGTAGTGGGAGAATCTGTGAAAACCAACGGCATCTTCAGGAGAGTAGTGGGAGAATCTGTGAAAACCACAACGGCATCTTCAGGAGATCTGTACGGTCAGGAGGTAGTGGAGAGAATCTGTGAAAACCACAACGGCACGGCATCTTCAGGAGAGTAGTGGGAGAATCTGTGAAAACCACAACGGCATCTTCATCTTCAGGCATCTTCCTTCAGGAGTAGTGGGAGAATCTGTGAAAACCACAAAAACCAGTGGCAGAATCGGCATCTTCAGGAGAGTAGTGGGAGAATCTGTGAAAACCACAACGGCATCCTTCAGGAGAGTAGTGGGAGAATCTGTGAAAAACAACGGCATCTTCAGGAGAGTAGTGGGAGAATCTGTGAAAACCACAACGGCATCTTCAGGAGAGTAGTGGGAGAATCTGTGAAAACCACAACGGCATCTTCAGGAGAATCTGTAGAAAACCACAACGGCATCTTCAGGAGAGTAGTGGGAGAATCTGTGAAAACCACAACGGCATCTTCAGGAGAGTAGTGGGAGAATCGGCATCTTCAGGAGAGTAGTGGGAGAATCTGTGAAAACCACAACGGCATCTTCAGGAGAGTAGTGGGAGAATCTGTGAAAACCACAACGGCATCTTCAGGAGAGTAGTGGGAGAATCTGTCAGGAGAGAAAACCACAACGGCATCTTCAGGAGAGTAGTGGGAGAATCTGTGAAAAAACGGCATCTTCAGGAGAGTAGTGGCAGAATCTGTGAAAACCACAACGGCATCTTCAGGAGAGTAGTGGGAGAATCTGTGAAAACCACAACGGCATCTTCAGGAGAGTAGTGGGAGAATCTGTGAAAACCACAACGGCATCTTCAGGAGAGTAGTGGCAGAAGAATCTTCTGTGGCAGAAAAACCACAACGGCATCTTCAGGAGAGTAGTGGAGAGAAAACCACAACGGCATCTTCAGGAGAGTAGTGGGAGAATCTGTGAAAACCACAACGGCATCTTCAGGAGAGTAGTGGGAGAATCTGTGAAAACCACAACGGCATCTTCAGTGGGAGAGAGCATCTTAGTGTGGAGAATCTGTGAAAACCACAACGGCATCTTCAGGAGAGTAGTGGAGAGAATCTTCTAGTGGGAGAATCTGTGAAAACCACAAAACCACAACGAAAACCACAACGGCATCTTCAGGAGAGTAGTGGGAGAATCTGTGAAAACCACAACGGCATCTTCAGTGGGAGAGAGTAGTGGGAGAATCTGTGAAAACCACAACGGCATCTTCAGGAGAGTAGTGGGAGAATCTGTGAAAACCACAACGGCATCTTCAGGAGAGTAGTGGGAGAATCTGTGAAAACCACAACGGCATCTTCAGGAGAGTAGTGGGAGAATCTGTGAAAACCACAACGGCATCTTCAGGAGAGTAGTGGGAGAATCTGTGAAAACCACAACGGCATCTTCAGGAGAGTAGTGGGAGAATCTGTGAAAACCACAACGGCATCTTCGGCATCTTCCGGAGAGTAGTGGGAGAATCTGTGAAAACCACAACGGCATCTTCAGTAGTGGAGAGACGGCATCTTAGTGGGAGAATCTGTGAAAACCACAACGGCATCTTCAGGAGAGTAGTGGGAGAATCTGTGAAAACCACAACGGCATCTTCAGGAGAGTAGTGGGAGAATCTGTGAAAACCACAACGGCATCTTCAGGAGAGTAGTGGGAGAATCTGTGAAAAAAACCATCTTCAGGAGAGTAGTGGGAGAACTGGCATCTTCAGGAGAGTAGTGGGAGAATCTGTGAAAAAAACCATGAAAACCACAACGGCATCTTCAGGAGAGTAGTGGCAGAAGAAAACCACAACGGCATCTTCTGTGGGAGAATCTGTGAAAGGCAATCCTCAGGAGAGTAGTGGGAGGAGCGGGAGGAGAGTGGCAGAATCTTGAAAACCACAACGGCATCTTCAGTAGTGGCAAATATCTCTTCTGGCAGAATCTGTGAAAGGCAACAGGAGCGGGAGGAGAAGTTGGGTCAGGTAAATATCTCTCTAATCGAGATCTGTTGCCCTCTTTAGGCACCAAACCGTGAGCTTCAAGCACCACCAGACGATATAGTTGATTATATTAAAACACATTGTGTGTGTGTGTGTGTGTGTGTTAAAATTTGAGCAATTTGATTGGTCTAAAAGAATAGATGCCTTTGGGTCTACCAATAGAAATAAAACATCACTAGATAAAAGGCATTGATGAAGTGGACAGGGGTTTAATATAATAATAATAATAATAATAATAATTGGTTTCTCCAACTACAGGCGTCCACTTTCTCCAGTCATGTGTCACATAGAGATTGTAATCCCAAGGTAGAAAATATATCAGGTCACAACACAATGTGTTTTTCAAAAGTATCATTCAATCACATCGTAATTGTAAATGGTTGAGCAATGACTGGAGGTCACCACCTGCTCTCTCTCTCTCTCTCTCTCTCACACACACACACACACACACACGCCTCTCAGCAGCCAATGAAAACGGTCTTACCCTCTGTCTCAACAATGCCGTGACCGTGGCAACCCTTCTATCCCCTTTGGCGGGTAAACAGCCACTTAATCAACTGAAGCCCTTTCACTGTAATCATGTCTCAGTTCACACCTGAGCTTTCTGTCCAGGAGAAACAGATTATAGAGGAGCCCCATCTCTGTCCAGGAGAAACAGGTTATAGAGCCCCATGTCTGTCCAGGAGAAACAGGTTATAGAGGAGCCCCATGTCTGTCCAGGAGAAACAGGTTATAGAGCCCCATGTCTGTCCAGGAGAAACAGGTTATAGAGGAGCCCCATGTCTGTCCAGGAGAAACAGGTTATAGAGGAGCCCCATGTCTGTCCAGGAGAAACAGGTTATAGAGGAGCCCCATGTCTGTCCAGGAGAAACAGGTTATAGAGGAGCCCCATGTCTGTCCAGGAGAAACAGGTTATAGAGCCCCATGTCTGTCCAGGAGAAACAGGTTATAGAGCCCCATGTCTGTCCAGGAGAAACAGGTTATAGAGCCCCATGTCTGTCCAGGAGAAACAGGTTATGGAGCCCCATGTCTGTCCAGGAGAAACAGGTTATAGAGGAGCGCCATGTCTGTCCAGGAGAAACAGGTTATAGAGCCCATGTCTGTCCAGGAGAAACAGGTTATAGAGGATGTCTGTCCAGGAGAAACAGGTTATCGAGCCCATGTCTGTCCAGGAGAAACAGGTTATAGAGGAGCCCCATGTCTGTCCAGGAGAAACAGGTAGAGCCCCATGTCTGTCCAGGAGAAACAGGTTATAGAGCCCATGTCTGTCCAGGAGAAACAGGTTATAGAGGAGCCCCATGTCTGTCCAGGAGAAACAGGTTATAGAGCCCATGTCTGTCCAGGAGAAACAGGTTATAGGAGCCCATGTCTGTCCAGGAGAAACAGGTTATAGAGGATGTCTGTCCAGGAGGCCCATGTCTGTCCAGGAGAAACGTTATCCGAGCCCATGTCAGGAGAAACAGGGTTGGAGCCCAGTCTGTCCAGGAGAAACAGGTTATAGAGCCCGTGGTCCAGGAGAAACAGGTTATAGAGCCCCATGTCTGTCCAGGAGAAACAGGTTATAGAGCCCCATGTCTGTCCAGGAGAAACAGGTTATAGAGCCCCATGTCTGTCCAGGAGAAACAGGTTATAGAGCCCCATGTCTGTCCAGGAGAAACAGGTTATGGAGCCCATGTCTGTCCTGGAGAAACAGGGAGCCCGGTGTCCAGGAGAAACAGGTTATAGAGCCCATGTCTGTCCAGGAGAAACAGGTTGTAGAGGAGCCCAGGGTTCGGCCCAGCGTCGTCCGGGTCAGGGCAGGGTTCGGCCCAGCGTCGTCCGGGTCAGGGGAGGGTTCGGCCCAGCGTCCTCCGGGTCAGGGGAGGGTTCGGCCCAGCGTCCTCCGGGTCAGGGGAGGGTTCGGCCCAGCGTCCTCCGGGTCAGGGGAGGGTTCGGCCCAGCGTCCTCCGGGTCAGGGGAGGGTTCGGCCCAGCGTCCTCCGGGTCAGGGGAGGGTTCGGCCCAGCGTCCTCCGGGTCAGGGGAGGGTTCGGCCCAGCGTCCTCCGGGTTAGGGGAGGGTTCGGCCCAGCGTCCTCCGGGTTAGGGGAGGGTTCGGCCCAGCTTTGTCCGGGTTAGGGGATGGTTCGGCCCAGCGTCGTCGGGGTTAGGAGACGGTTTGGCCAGCAGGGATATACTTGTCCCATTGCGCACTAGCGACTCCTGTGGCGGGCCGGGCGCAGCGCACACTGGTCGCCAGGTGTACTGTGTTTCCTCCGACACATTGGTGCGGCGGGCTGACGGGTTAAGTGGGCATTGTGTCAAGAAGCAGTGCGACTTGGTTGGGTTGTGTTTCAGAGGGTGCACGGCCTTCACCTCTCCTGAGTCCGTACAGGAGTTGCAGCGATGAGACAAGACTAACTACCAATTGGATACCACAAAATTGGGGACAAAAAAAGGGGTAAAAAAATAAATAAACAAGTAGGTGAACAGATGATCTTTCCCCCCCTGAAGCATGGAGGAGGAGGTGTAATGGTGCTTTGCTAGGGACACTGTCAGTGATTTATTTAGAATTCAAGGCACACTTTACCAGCATGGCTACCACAACATTCTGCAACGATACACCATCCCATCTGGTTTGGGCTTACTGGGACTGTCATTTGTTTTTCAAGAGGACAATGACCTAACACACCTCCAGGCTGTGTAAGGGCTATTTTACCAAGACGGAGGGTGATGGAATGCTACATCAGATGACCTGGCCTCCACAATCACCTGACCTCAACTCAATTGAGATGGTTTGGGATGAGTTGGACTGTAGAGTGAAGGAAAAGCAACCCACAAGTGCTCAGCATATGTGGGAACTCCTTCAAGACCTTTGGAAAAGCATTCCTCATTAATCTGGTTGAGGGCATGCCAAGAGAGTGCATAGCTGTCAAGGTAAAGGGTGGCGACATTGAAGAATCTAAAAATATACAACATTTTTGATTTGTTTAACACTTTGTTGGTTACTACATGATTCCATATGTGTTATTTAATAGTTTTGTCTTTTCTATTATTCTACAAAGTAGAAAAAAGAGTACAAATAAAATAAAGAAAAACCCTGGAAGGAGTCAGTGTGTTCAATCGTACTGTATATATTTATAGGGTTTGTGTATTTTATGTTAAATTCTACAGGACACATCTGGAAAAGGACTTGGTCTCAATGTCTTCCCTGTTTTTCTTTACTAAAATGCATTATTAACCCAGAGAAGTGACGACATTTTAAATAATTTAATCAACAGAGAAAGCCTTAACATTTCAAATGGATTAAAAGGTGAAATCAACGAGATAACACAGTAGTAATTAATAAATTCAGTAAAATATCAAGGAATAGGATTGAGGGCATAAAGAAAATCAAATGAGCTCTGCTTCTCAATAACAACAATGAGCTCTGCTTCTCAATAACAACAATGAGCTCTGCTTCTCAACAACAACAATGAGCTCTGCTTCTCAACAACAACAATGAGCTCTGCTTCTCAACAACAATGAGCTCTGCTTCTCAATAACAATGAGCTGTACTTCTCAATAACAACAATGAGCTCTGCTTCTCAATAACAACAATGAGCTCTGCTTCTCAATAACAACAATGAGCTCTGCTTCTCAATAACAACAAGGAGTTCTGCTTCTCAATAACAACAATGAGCTCTGCTTCTCAATAACAACAATGAGCTCTGCTTCTCAATAACAACAAGGAGTTCTGCTTCTCAATAACAACAATGAGCTCTGCTTCTCAATAACAACAATGAGCTCTGCTTCTCAACAACAACGAGCACTGCTTCTCAACAACAATGAGCTCTGCTTCTCAATAACAATGAGCTGTACTTCTCAATAACAACAATGAGCTCTGCTTCTCAATAACAACAATGAGCTCTGCTTCTCAACAACAATGAGCTCTGCTCCTCAACAACAATGAGCTCTGCTTCTCCACAACAATGAGCTCTGCTTCTCCACAACAATGAGCTCTGCTTCTCAACAACAATGAGCTCTGCTTCTCAACAACAACGAGCTCTGCTTCTCAACAACAACGAGCTCTGCTTCTCAACAACAACGAGCACTGCTTCTCAATAACAACAATGAGCTCTGCTTCTCAATAACAACAATGAGCTCTGCTTCTCAATAACAACAATGAGCTCTGCTTCTCAATAACAACAATGAGCTCTGCTTCTCAATAACAACAATGAGCTCTGCTTCTCAATAACAACAATGAGCTCTGCTTCTCAACAACAACAATGAGCTCTGCTTCTCAATAACAACAATGAGCTCTGCTTCTCAACAACAACAATGAGCTCTGCTTCTCAACAACAACAATGAGCTCTGCTTCTCAACAACAACAATGAGCTCTGCTTCTCAACAACAACAATGAGCTCTGCTTCTCAACAACAACAATGAGCTCTGCTTCTCAACAACAACAATGAGCTCTGCTTCTCAACAACAACAATGCGCTCTGCTTCTCAACAACAACAATGAGCTCTGCTTCTCAACAACAACAATGCGCTGACCCCTTCCATTTTAAAACCGCAACGTTATTACAGCTCCAGTAATCCCTGACTTGGAACGGAAATGTTTTCAGGTGAAGAAAATCCATTGTAAACGAACACTAACAAAACAAATAAGCCAAAATAAATCAATGTAGTCCCCCCCCCCTCCCACCCCCACCACACACACAAACAAAATCACAAAAATGTGACTCCAAACTCAGTGTTACTGTCTGGTGATGACATGAGCATGTATTAATGAATTATTAATGTCTTAATCCCAGTAGAGTAAGCCTTGGATTAGACCAGTTATCTTGAGATGTCTCCATGTCACACACACACACACACACACACACTCCATCAAATGGGATTGGTTGTAACATTTTAATCCCTTTGAGCAATTAGTAAGTGTCAGGCTTGCTGTAAACTTAATATAACATGAGACTACCATTGGTCTACTCTAGCGCAGTCTACTTCACAGTCTACTTCACAGTCTACTTCACAGTCTACTTCACAGTCTACTTCACAGTCTGTACACTTTTGCAAAGCTTGAAATTAGCCTAAAAAAAAAAAAAGACTACTCAGACCTTGTTTACATGGATTAGCATAGAGTTGATCGCCACCCGCTCAGCGGCAGACAACACACTGTAGTTAGTACCAATAGAGAGACAACACACTGCAGTTAGTACCAATAGAGAGACAACACACTGCAGTTAGTACCAATAGAGAGACAACACACTGCAGTTAGTACCAATAGAGAGACAACACACTGCAGTTAGTACCAATAGAGAGGCAGACAACACTGTAGTTAGTACCAAGAGACACAACACACTGCAGTTAGTACCAATAGAGAGAGAGACAACACACTGCAGTTAGTACCAATAGAGACAACACACTGTAGTTAGTACCAATAGAGACAACACACAGTTGTAGTTAGTACCAATAGAGAGACAACACACTGCAGTTAGTACCAATAGAGACAACACACTGCAGTTAGAGAGACAACACACTGCAGTTAGTACCAATAGAGAGAGAGAGACAACACACTGCAGTTAGTACCAATAGAGAGAGAGAGACAACACACTGCAGTTAGTACCAATAGAGAGAGAGAGACAACACACTGCAGTTAGTACCAATAGAGAGAGAGAGACAACACACTGCAGTTAGTACCAATAGAGAGAGAGAGACAACACACTGCAGTTAGTACCAATAGAGAGAGAGAGACACACACTGCAGTTAGTACCAATAGAGAGACAACACACTGCAGTTAGTACCAATAGAGACAACACACTGCAGTTAGTACCAATAGAGAGAGAGACAACACACTGCAGTTAGTACCAATAGAGAGAGAGACAACACACTGCAGTTAGTACCAATAGAGAGAGAGACAACACACTGCAGTTAGTACCAATAGAGAGACAACACACTGCAGTTAGTACCAATAGAGACAACACACTGCAGTTAGTACCAATAGAGAGAGACAACACACTGCAGTTAGTACCAATAGAGAGAGACAACACACTGCAGTTAGTACCAATAGAGAGACAACACAGAGAGACAGACAACACACTGCAGTTAGTACCAATAGAGAGAGAGACAACACACTGCAGTTAGTACCAATAGAGAGAGACAACACACTGCAGTTAGAAAGAGACAACACACTGCAGTTAGTACCAATAGAGAGACAACACACTGCAGTTAGTACCAACACACTGTTAGTTAGTACCAATAGTTAGAGAGAGACAACACACTGCAGTTAGTACCAATAGAGAGAGACAACACACTGCAGTTAGTACCAATAGAGAGAGAGACAACACAGTTAGTACCAATAGAGAGAGAGACAACACACTGCAGTTAGTACCAATAGAGAAAGAGACAACACACTGCAGTTAGTACCAATAGAGAGACAACACACTGCAGTTAGTACCAATAGAGAGACAACACACTGCAGTTAGTACCAATAGAGAGACAACACACTGCAGTTAGTACCAATAGAGAGAGAGACAACACACTGCAGTTAGTACCAATAGAGAGAGAGACAACACACTGCAGTTAGTACCAATAGAGAGAGAGACAACACACTGCAGTTAGTACCAATAGAGAGAGAGACAACACACTGCAGTTAGTACCAATAGAGAGAGAGACAACACACTGCAGTTAGTACCAATAGAGAGAGAGACAACACACTGCAGTTAGTACCAATAGAGAGAGAGACAACACACTGCAGTTAGTACCAATAGAGAGAGAGACAACACACTGCAGTTAGTACCAATAGAGAGAGACAACACACTGCAGTTAGTACCAATAGAGACAACACACTGCAGTTAGTACCAATAGAGAAAGAGACAACACACTGCAGTTAGTACCAATAGAGAGAGAGACAACACACTGCAGTTAGTACCAATAGAGAGAGACAACACACTGCAGTTAGTACCAATAGAGAGAGAGACAACACACTGCAGTTAGTACCAATAGAGAGAGAGACAACACACTGCAGTTAGTACCAATAGAGAGAGAGACAACACACTGCAGTTAGTACCAATAGAGAGACAACACACTGCAGTTAGTACCAATAGAGAGACAACACACTGCAGTTAGTACCAATAGAGAAAGAGACAACACACTGCAGTTAGTACCAATAGAGAGAGACAACACACTGCAGTTAGAGAGAGACAACACACTGCAGTTAGTACCAATAGAGAGAGAGACAACACACTGCAGTTAGTACCACACTGCAGTTAGTACCAATAGAGACAACACACTGCAGTTAGTACCAATAGAGACAACACACTGCAGTTAGTACCAATAGAGACAACACACTGCAGTTAGTACCAACAACACACTGCAGTTAGTACCAATAGAGAGACAACACACTGCAGTTAGTACCAATAGAGAGAGAGACAACACACTGCAGTTAGTACCAATAGAGAGAGACAACACACTGCAGTTAGTACCAATAGAGACAACACACTGCAGTTAGTACCAATAGAGACAACACACTGCAGTTAGTACCAATAGAGAGAGACAACACACTGCAGTTAGTACCAATAGAGAGACAACACACTGCAGTTAGTACCAATAGAGAGAGACAACACACTGCAGTTAGTACCAATAGAGAGAGAGACAACACACTGCAGTTAGTACCAATAGAGAGAGAGACAACACACTGCAGTTAGTACCAATAGAGAGAGAGACAACACACTGCAGTTAGTACCAATAGAGAGAGACAACACACTGCAGTTAGTACCAATAGAGAGAGACAACACACTGCAGTTAGTACCAATAGAGAGAGACAACACACTGCAGTTAGTACCAATAGAGAGACAACACACTGCAGTTAGTACCAATAGAGAAAGAGACAACACACTGCAGTTAGTACCAATAGAGAGAGAAACACACTGCAGTTAGTACCAATAGAGAGACAACACACTGCAGTTAGTACCAATAGAGAGAGACAACACACTGCAGTTAGTACCAATAGAGAGAGAGACAACACACTGCAGTTAGTACCAATAGAGACAACACACTGCAGTTAGTACCAATAGAGACAACACACTGCAGTTAGTACCAATAGAGACAACACACTGCAGTTAGTACCAATAGAGAGAGAGACAACACACTGCAGTTAGTACCAATAGAGAGAGAGACAACACACTGCAGTTAGTACCAATAGAGACAACACACTGCAGTTAGTACCAATAGAGACAACACACTGCAGTTAGTACCAATAGAGACAACACACTGCAGTTAGTACCAATAGAGAGAGACAACACACTGCAGTTAGTACCAATAGAGACAACACACTGCAGTTAGTACCAATAGAGAGAGAGAGACAACACACTGCAGTTAGTACCAATAGAGAGAGAGAGACAACACACTGCAGTTAGTACACTGCAGTTAGTACCAATAGAGAGAGAGAGACAACACACTGCAGTTAGTACCAATAGAGAGAGAGACAACACACTGCAGTTAGTACCAATAGAGAGAGAGACAACACACTGCAGTTAGTACCAATAGAGAGAGACAACACACTGCAGTTAGTACCAATAGAGAGAGACAACACACTGCAGTTAGTACCAATAGAGACAACACACTGCAGTTAGTACCAATAGAGACAACACACTGCAGTTAGTACCAATAGAGAGAGAGACAACACACTGCAGTTAGTACCAATAGAGTAAGAGACAACAAGCGACACCTGGTCGAAAGAAGCTGAAGTATTCAAACTGTAAGCAAATGACGTGGTGAGCCCAAGCAGTACAGCTGGGTACACACAGAGCACAGCCCTACCTGAGCTAATAGTACCGATAGGTACAGTGCACTTAAAAAATACTCAGACCCTTTGACTTTCTCCACTTTGTTATTGTTACAGCCTTATTCAAAAATTGATTTTAAAAAAAATCCCTTAATCTACACAACACACCATAAATGACAAAGCAAAAACAGTTAGACATTTTTCCAAATGTATTAAACATACAAAACTGAAATATTACATTTACATAAGTATTCAGACCCTTTACTCAGTACTTTGTTGAAGCACCTTTGGCAGTGATTACAGCCTTGAGTCTTCTTGGGTATGACGCTACAAGCTTGGCACATCTGTATTGTCCACACACAATCAAACAGACTCCAACCTCTCCACAATGGCCAAGACCAGAGAGCTGTGTAAGGACATCAGGGTCAAATTGTAGACCTGCACAAGGCTGGGGTGGGCTACAAGACAAGGCAAGCAGCTTGGTGAGGAGGCAACAACTGTTGGCGCAATTATTAGAAAATGGAAGAATATCAAGATGACGGTCAATTTAAAAAAAATATATATATTTTACCTTTATTTTACTAGGCAAGTCAGTTAAGAACAGATTCTTATTTAGTCCAACACTCTAACCACTAGGCTACGCTGCCGCCCCATGTCCTCACCCTCGGTCTGGGGCTCCATGCAAGATCTCACCTCGTGGGGCATCAATGATCATGAGGAAGGTGAGGGATCAGCCCAGAACTACACGGCAGGACCTGGACAATGACCTGAAGAGAGCTGGGACCACAGTCTCAAAGAAAACCATGAGTAACACCCTACGCCGTCATGGATTAAAATCCTGCAGCGCACGCAAGGTCCCCCTGCTCAAGCCAGCGCATGTCCAGGCCCGTCTGAAGTTTGCCAATGACCATCTGGATGATCCAGAGGAGGAATGGGAGAAGGTCATGTGGTCTGATGAGACAAAAATATAGCTTTTTGGTCTAAACTCCACTCGCTGTGTTTGGAGGAAGAAGAAGGATGAGTACAACCCCAAGAACATCATCCCAACCGTGAAGCATGGAGGTGGAAACATCATCCTTTGGGGATGCTTTTCTGCAAAGGGGACAGGACGACTGCACCTTATTGAGGGGAGGATGGATGGGGCCATGTATCGTGAGATCTTGGCCAACAACCTCCTTCCCTCAGTAAGAGCATTGAAGATGGGTCGTGGCTGGGTTTTCCAGCATGACAACGACCCGAAACACACAGCCAGGGCAATAAGGAGTGGCTCCGTAAGAAGCATCTCAAGGTCCTGGAGTGGCCTAGCCAGTCTCCAGACCTGAACCCAATAGAAAATCTTTGGAGGGAGCTGAAAGTCCGTATTGCCCAGCAACAGCCCCGAAACCTGAAGGATCTGGAGAAGGTCTGTACGGAGGAGTGGGCCAAAATCCCTGCTGCAGTGTGTGCAAACCTGATCAAGAACTACAGGAAACGTATGATCTCTGTAATTGTAAACAAATGCTTCTGTACCAAATATTAAGTTCTGCTTTTCTAATGTATCAAATACTTATGTCATGCAATAAAATGCAAATTAAAATCATACAAGGTGATTTTCTAGATTTTTGTTTTAGATTTCGTCTCTCACAGTTGAAATGTACCTATGATTAAAAATTACAGACCTCTACATGCTTTGTAAGTAGGAAACACTGCCAATTTTTGCAGGTTATCAAATACTTGTTCTCCCCACTGTGTGTGTGTGTGTGTGTGTGTGTGTGTGTGTGTGTGTGTGTGTGTGTGTGTGTGTGTGTGTGTGTGTGTGTGTGTGTGTGTGTGTGTGTGTGTGTGTGTGTGTGTGTGTGTGCGTGCGTATAAATAAACGTTAGTTTCAACGGTATTGGGAAAAACCATCCTGTGGCTTTTTCCAAAATACCCTGGTGTACGATATATACGGAATACCGGCCAAGCCTAAGAGCAGAAGCTACTAATAACAGGAGTATCATTGAACATGCTACTAGCGACTGTGTTTTATAAAAATGTGCAATAAGCATAAAACACAATTACATAAAGACTTGGCAACTTGTTCTCACTCTGAGAAATAAGGAACGGTAGGCCACTTGTAGGTAGGCTTGATTTCAACATCTGAACAAAGTGGGCAGGCTAGCCTGCCGTTCAAACAGTGGGAGACAGACAGAAGGGTGTGTTCATAACAATTAAAACTGTTCAACCTTGGATCTATTTGGTAACAAGTTGGCTAAACTTGAAATATAAAAGATCAGCTGGCTACTCGCTAGCTAGTAACTAGCCAATGGTAGATACATAGAGACGGCAGGTGGACAGACAGGTTGCTGGTCACGCTGCCAGGCAGCTACTCGAACACAAGCCCATGTAACGGATGTGAAACGGCTAGCTTAGTTAGCGGTGGTGCGCGCTAAATAGCGTTATCATATATAACGGATGTGAAACGGCTAGCTTAGTTAGCGGTGGTTCGCGCTAAATAGCGTTTCAATCGGTGACGTCACTTGCTCTGAGACCTTGAAGTAGTGGTTCCCCCTTTGCTCTGCAAGGGCCGCGGCTTTTGTGGAGCGATGGGTGACGATGCTTCGAGGGGTGACTGTTGTTGATGTGTGCAGAGGGTCCCTGGTTCGCGCCCGGGTATGGGCGAGGGGGACGGTCTAAAGTTATACTGTTACACCCACGTGCTAAAAAAGTCAGTCGTTATTAGTGAATGTACGTCATGGTCATGGCATTTTCACAGACTTGAAAGACAGATCAGTGATTACTGCACAAAAGCAGGTTAAATCAACTATTTTGATAAAATAATGTAATTATTAGTGGGTCTTATGGTTGTGGAAGGTTTATATTCGGCCTATTTGTATCTCCGCAAGCCCTGAATTCATTAGGCCCACAAAAACCAAGGCCCAACCCTAGTCAATAGGTAGATGGGTACACAGAGACCACACACGGTCTAAACCCTAGTAGCTAGTCAATAGTAGAGCCAGATAGGTAGATGGGTACACAGAGACCACACACGGTCTAAACCCTAGTAGCTAGTCAATAGTAGAGCCAGATAGGTAGATGGGTACACAGAGACCACACACGGTCTAAACCCTAGTAGCTAGTCAATAGTAGAGCCAGATAGGTAGATGGGTACACAGAAAAACGGTAAACCCTAGTAGCTAGTCAATAGTATGGGTTAGTAGCTAGTCAATAGTAGAGCCAGATGGGTACACAGAGACCACACACGGTCTAAACCCTAGTAGCTAGTCAATAGTAGAGCCAGATGGGTACACAGAGACCACACACGGTCTAAACCCTAGTAGCGAGTCAATAGTAGAGCCAGATAGGTAGATGGGTACACAGAGACCACACACGGTCTAAACCCTAGTAGCTAGTCAATAGTAGAGCCAGATAGGTAGATGGGTACACAGAGACCACACACGGTCTAAACCCTAGTAGCTAGTCAATAGTAGAGCCAGATAGGTAGATGGGTACACAGAGACCACACACGGTCTAAACCCTAGTAGCTAGTCAATAGTAGAGCCAGATAGGTAGATGGGTACACAGAGACCACACACGGTCTAAACCCTAGTAGCTAGTCAATAGTAGAGCCAGATAGGTAGATGGGTACACCACACACGGTCTAAACCTAGTAGCTAGTCAATAGTAGAGCCAGATAGGTAGATGGGTACACAGAGACCCACACGGTCTAAACCCTAGTAGCTAGTCAATAGTAGAGCCAGATAGGTAGATGGGTACACAGAGACCACACACGGTCTAAACCCTAGTGGCTAGTCAATAGTAGAGCCAGATAGGTAGATGGGTACACAGAGACCACACACGGTCTAAACCCTAGTAGCTAGTCAATAGTAGAGCCAGATAGGTAGATGGGTACACAGAGACCACACACGGTCTAAACCCTAGTAGCTAGTCAATAGTAGAGCCAGATAGGTAGATGGGTACACAGAGACCACACACGGTCTAAACCCTAGTAGCTAGTCAATAGTAGAGCCAGATAGGTAGATGGGTACACAGAGACCACACACGGTCTAAACCCTAGTAGCTAGTCAATAGTAGAGCCAGATAGGTAGATGGGTACACAGAGACCACACACGGTCTAAACCCTAGTAGCTAGTCAATAGTAGAGCCAGATAGGTAGATGGGTACACAGAGACCACACACGGTCTAAACCCTAGTGGCTAGTCAATAGTAGAGCCAGATAGGTAGATGGGTACACAGAGACCACACACGGTCTAAACCCTAGTAGCTAGTCAATAGTACAGGTAGATACATAGAGAGACGGCAGGTGGGACAGAGACAGGCTGCAGGTCACGCTGCCGGCCAGAGAGCCACACCTGTGGTCCTGGTAACTCACCCGTAGTAAAAAGCTCTACTGCAGCAGACTTTGACCTGTAGTCACAGCTGACTGGAGTAAGCTTCTACACTGTAAAACGTCCTCATGACAGAGCTCAGTGAGAGATGAGGACTGCTTTCTCCACGTGTCCTTCAGAATCATGAGGTGATGACGTGAAATACACAGAATCCCAGACGTCGCGGCGGTGATGAAATGCTGCCGGCCAGAGAGCCACACCTGTGGTCCTGGTAACTCACCTGTAGTAACTCACCTGTAGTAACTCACCTGTAGTAAACCTTGGTTCTGAAGGTTTGTGTTTTAGGTAATGGAAACAATGTTCACAAAAAAGTCTGACTTGCACGATGAGCGTTCAAGCGATTTCCTATTAGAGGTTGACCGATTAATCTGAATGGCCGATTAATTAGGGCCGATTTCAAGTTTTCATAACAATCAGAAAAAAAAAATTTGGCCACAGATTTATAAAAATTAAAAGTTTTTTTTATTTATTTTTTTACACCTTTATTTAACTAGGCAAGTCAGTTAAGAACACATTCTTATTTTCAATGACGGCCTAGGAACGGTGGGTTAACTGCCTCGTTCAGGGGCAGAACGACAGATGTTCACCTTGTCCGCTCGGGGGATCCAATCTTGCAGCCGTACAGTTAACTAGTCCAACGCAATAACGACCTGCCTCTCTCTCGTTGCACTCCACAAGGAGACTGCCTGTTACGCGAATGCAGTAAGCCAAGGTAAGTTGCTAGCTAGCATTAAACTTATCTTATAAAAAAAGAATCAATCATAATCACTAGTTAACTACACATGGTTGATGATATTACTAGATATTATCTAGCGTGTCCTGTGTTGCATATAATCTGACTGAGCATACAAGCATCTAAGTATCTGACTGAGCGGTGGTAGGCAGAAGCAGGCGCGTAAACATTCATTCAAACAGCACTTTCGTGCGTTTTGCCAGCAGCTCTTCGTTGTGCGTCAAGCATTGAGCTGTTTATGACTTCAAGCCTATCCTGAGATGGCTGGTGTAACCGATGTGAAATGGCTAGCTAGTTAGCGGGGTGCGTGCTAATAGTGTTTCAAACGTCACTCGCTCCGAGCCTGTGGTTGTTCCCCTTGCTCTGCATGGGCAACGCTGCTTCGATGGGGGCTGTTGTCGATGTGTTCCTGTTTCGAGCCCAGGTAGGAGCGAGGAGAGGGACGGAGGCTATACTGTTACACTGGCAATACTAAAGTGACTATAAGAACATCCAATAGTCAAAGGTTAATGAAATACAAATGGTATAGAGGGAAAGAGTCCTATAAGAACTACAACCTAAAACTTTTTAACTGGGAATATTGGAGACTCATGTTAAAAGGAACCACCAGCTTTCATATGTTCTCATGTTCTGAGCAAGGAACTGAAACGTTAGCTTCCTTACATGGCACATATTGCACTTTTACTTTCTTATCCAACACTTTGAACATGTTTCATTATTTACTTGAGGCTAAATTGATTTTATTGCTGTATTATATTAAGTTAATAAGTATTCATTCAGTGTTGTTCTAATGGTCATTATTACAAATGTAAGAAAATTGTCCGATTTAAATCGGTATCGGCTTTTTTGGTCCTCCAATAATCGGTATCAGTGTTGAAAAATCATAATCGGTCGATCCTCTATTTCCTATACAAACCCTAACCCCTAACCCTAACCCTAACCCTAACCCTAGCCCTAACCCAAACCCAAACCCTAACCCTAACCCCTAACCCTAACCCTAACCCCTAACCCCTAACCCTAACCCTAACCCAAACCCTAACCCTAACCCTAACCCCTAACCCTAACCCTAACCCTATTTCCTATACAAAGCCCTAGCTGACGTTAAGGTATACCAAACAATAAATCACAGCTGTCTTTTTTTGTCTGGCAACTTACCATACCGGTCTCACCAAAATAATATTTGGGTCAATACTATATTACACTTCTGCCAAGTAGTTGACAAAGTAGAAAGTTGTTGGGGTGTGGTTAGCTCTAACTCGTCTCCCTGAAGACCCATGGTCCAGGACAGAGAGGCTTTATCAGGATGGTCTTTAGGCTGTGCCCACCGGCAGGAAGTAGGGGACTTCCTTTGGGAGATTCCAACCACCACAACACCTCCCTCCCTGCCTCTCTCTGGGAGATACAACAGATCTAGCTCCTCCCCTATTCCCAGATCATGATGTCTGTTTACATTTTTTTTTGTTTATTAAACATCCAACACAGTCCAAAATGGGTGTCAAACAGCCCCTATCCTGTAGTTGAATATACGTTTTCAACAACATGCTCACAAACCAAGAAAGAGGAGTCACGTTCAAACACGTTGGGAGACGGGACTTGTCTGGTTACTCCTTGTTTTGGCCAAACGCTAGGCCACGCCCACAGACATTAGTTTCTTCTCTACAATGAGTCTGGATCGTAGTACCTCCCCGGGGGATTCTAGAATGGAAACCCATTCTAGACCTTCTGATTGGTCGCAGAAACCGATTGAGTTGTGCCAGAGCCAGGTGTGTAAAGCTGCGTTTTGAAAATGTGTAATTGGCTTTGATAATCTAATTGGTTAGGAGATTATCCAATCGCTGATAACTTTGTTTTATACAAAAAGCCCCTCATTTTGGGGGAGGGGCTTTGTGTATAAAACAAAGTCATCAGCGATTGGATAATCTCCTAACCAATGGAAGCCCCTCATCATTCACCTCAAACGACTTCCAAGTATACTGTGGAAAGAACTCACTTTGAGTCGTCGGGCGGAAGTCGGGGCACGTTTGGAGAGAAATTATAGTGATGCAACAGATGCATTGTGAAACGGTTGAGTTTCTGTTAAGGTCAGATGAAAAGACAACATTATGTTTGTTTAACTTTGTTTTTTTAAATGTTTTTAACTTTGTTTTTTTTTGTTTTCCCAGTTTGTCCATCGGTCTGGTTTGTCTGGTTCCCGAGAATCTCTCTCTCTCTCTCTCGTCTGTCACTGTGGGATCATCTACGCTGGTGGTGTGTGTGTGTGTGTGTGTGTGTGTGTGTGTGTGTGTGTGTGTGTGTGTGTGTGTGTGTGTGTAAAACGATGGCTCCAGCTCAAATGTGTCCCTGTGTGATAGCAGAGGCGGGCTGGTCAGCCAACCTATCAGGTCCAGCTCAGAAAGACAAAAGACAGACATGTCACTCACAGACTCCTTTAACAAAGACCGACAGCACAATGACTGTGGACTGAGGCCTAAATGGCACCCTATCCTCTTTTAGTGCACTACCTTTGGCCAGGGCCTATAGGGAATAGGGCCCATGGGGAATAGGGTGCGATTTGGGATGTATAGCCTTGGTAGCCGAGCCTGGCAGGCTCAGGGATGAGGGCAGACAGAATGGGATGTGAACATGCACTTACCGTGGTCATTTCTCTCTCCCTCACCGTAGAGAAATGCACCTTTTGCACTAATGTCTGTCTGTCTGTCTGTCTGAGTCAAGGCCTTCATTCTCTTCAAAGAGAATGGTATTTAACCACGTAAAAAAAGTTCAACTATCTCAAAGAGAATCAAGAAGGATTTGTCAAACTTTTCAATTGTCTTCAATGACCAGGTAAATATAGCCCCATTTATTAATGTGATTCAATGACCAGGTAAATATAGCCCCATTTATTAATGTGATTCAATGACAATGTAAACCCAGATGCCCATACAGCCCAATCTATTAAAATAATAAGTTATGTTATTTATTTTTATGTCATTATTATTCCCTAAACTGAACCGGGACAATAGTCTCACCAAATTGCCCCAGAAACTACAGTTACATAGAATACCTGTCAAATCATGTGAGGTCTCATGTAGCCGAGGATAAATCAGGCTTGGTTTTGACTCACTTCCACCAGGTACTGCTTAACCTCAGTCTAGCGAACGTCAAAACTCAGCCTCTTTGTGCGTAGGTAAAACCGCACCGTCAGGGCGCACCTTGCGCAAAAACTTTGCCCCGTTTTGGCATTCAGAAAACCTCGTTGTTTTATCTGTCTAGAACTACAAAAGTTGTTAAGAAAAACATACCTCTGGTGGACTTAAATTGAACGTATCAGCTATTTTCCCGTAGAGTTCTTTGACGTTAGTAAATCCCTCGATCCTTCCCGTGGGGCTGCCGTGGGCGAGCTGAGTGTGGAACACTAGTTTGGGCCGCAGGTTGGCAGGTGGCGGTGGGAGCCCCGCTCCGTTTACGGTCGACTTCACGGAGCTCCCAGTTGCGTGTCCACCGACCTCCTCGTTCTCCACCAGGTTCGAGCTCTCTCTCGACTTGTTCTTCTTTCTCCTCAGTCCTAAAGGCATTGTGTTTTTTTGGCGTCAATAAATCGGTTTGATCGGTTGATAAATCCTTTGGTCTGTCGGTCCGGTTAGAACATTGGAGTGGCAACCAGTTGCACAAATCCTCTTTCCTTCCGCATTTACCTCGACAAAAAACCTCGACTGACTCTCCTTTTTCCAGGTTCGACTTTGTTCTTCGACAGTGAGTGACTCGTCAACCCAACCCCAAACTTGCAAATTAAACGGCGGTGATATTCAACAGGTAGGTGGCGAACGTGCGACGCGATGTTTTCCTCGTTGTGTCGATCTTACTGTATCTATCTTACTGTATCTCTCAACTCTGTCAGACAACTGCGCCTCTGTTTCAATATGCTGGGAACGCAGGCGCAGTGGGGGCATGGAGATATGCGCCGTACTGGCAGGCCTGTTATACCTGTCGTCCTGCTGACTCAGGTGACCAATCTGAGTCTTCAATCAAAACAACATATGTTTCAAGAACATACATGTACACATTTTGTTATAAAGTAGAGTACTTAAAGTTGTCACCCTTAGTTGTTTCTCCCCCCTTCATATGGAGTTTATTTATTTAGGCCTATAAAGGGGCTATTGACTTGGACAATTGACTGGGACCAGATATTTTTGGGGGCATTTGAAACACATTGGACCCCCCTATAGGCCCACCATTTACTAGCCAGATAATAACTATTTAGCATAATAGTTTTTATTGGACCCCCCTATAGGCCCACCATTTACTAGCCAGATAATAACTATTTAGCATAATAGTTTTTTATTGGACCCCCCCCCCTATAGGCCCACCATTTACTAGCCAGATAATAACTATTTAGCATAATAGTTTTTATTGGACCCCCCTATAGGCCCACCATTTACTAGCCAGATAATAACTATTTAGCATAATAGTTTTTATTGGACCCCCCTATAGGCCCACCATTTACTAGCCAGATAATAACTATTTAGCATAATATAGGCCCACCATTTAGGCCCACCATTTACTAGCCAGATAATAACTATTTAGCATAATAGTTTTTATTGGACCCCCCCCCTATAGGCCCACCATTTACTAGCCAGATAATAACTATTTAGCATAATAGTTTTTATTGGACCCCCCTATAGGCCCACCAGATTTACTAGCCAGATAAGCCAGATAATAACTATTTAGCATAATAGTTTTTTATTGGACCCCCCTATAGGCCCACCATTTACTAGCCAGATAATAACTATTTAGCATAATATAGGCCCACCATTTAGGCCCACCATTTACTAGCCAGATAATAACTATTTAGCATAATAGTTTTTTATTGACCCCCTCCCCCCCCCCCCCTATAGGCCCACCATTTACTAGCCTGATAATAACTATTTAGCATAATAGTTTTTTATTGGACCCCCCCCCCCTATAGGCCCACCATTTACTAGCCAGATAATAACTATTTAGCATAATATAGGCCCACCATTTAGGCCCACCATTTACTAGCCAGATAATAACTATTTAGCATAATAGTTTTTTATTGGACCCCCCCCCCTATAGGCCCACCATTTACTAGCCAGATAATAACTATTTAGCATAATAGTTTTTTATTGGACCCCCCTATAGGCCCACCATTTACTAGCCAGATAATAACTATTTAGCATAATATAGGCCCACCATTTAGGCCCACCATTTACTAGCCAGATAATAACTATTTAGCATAATAGTTTTTTATTGGACCCCCCCCCCTATAGGCCCACCATTTACTAGCCTGATAATAACTATTTAGCATAATAGTTTTTTATTGGACCCCCCCCCCTATAGGCCCACCATTTACTAGCCAGATAATAACTATTTAGCATAATATAGGCCCACCATTTAGGCCCACCATTTACTAGCCAGATAATAACTATTTAGCATAATAGTTTTTTGGATTGGACCCTATTTAGCCTCCCCTATAGGCCCACCATTTACTAGCCAGATAATAACTATTTAGCATAATAGTTTTTATTGGACCCCCCTATAGGCCCACCATTTACTAGCCAGATAATAACTATTTAGCATCATAGTTTTTATTGGACCCCCCTATAGGCCCACCATTTACTAGCCAGATAATAACTATTTAGCATCATAGTTTATTGGACCCCCCTATAGGCCCACCATTTACTAGCCAGATAATAACTATTTAGCATAATAGTTTATTGGACCCCCCTATAGGCCCACCATTTACTAGCCAGATAATAACTATTTAGCATCATAGTTTATTGGACCCCCTATAGGCCCACCATTTACTAGCCAGATAATAACTATTTAGCATAATAGTTTTTTATTGGACCCCCCTATAGGCCCACCATTTACTAGCCAGATAATAACTATTTAGCATAATAGTTTTTATTGGACCCCCCTATAGGCCCACCATTTACTAGCCAGATAATAACTATTTAGCATAATAGTTTTTATTGGACCCCCCTATAGGCCCACCATTTACTAGCCAGATAATAACTATTTAGCATAATAGTTTTTTATTGGACCCCCCCCCTATAGGCCCACCATTTACTAGCCAGATAATAACTATTTAGCATAATAGTTTTTTATTGGACCCCCCTATAGGCCCACCATTTACTAGCCAGATAATAACTATTTAGCATAAGTTTTTTATTGGACCCCCTATAGGCCCACCATTTACTAGCCAGATAATAACTATTTAGCATAATAGTTTATTGGACCCCCCTATAGGCCCACCATTTACGAGCCAGATAATAACTATTTAGCATCATAGTTTATTGGACCCCCCCCCTATAGGCCCACCATTTACTAGCCAGATAATAACTATTTAGCATAATAGTTTTTTATTGGACCCCCCCTATAGGCCCACCATTTACTAGCCAGATAATAACTATTTAGCATCATAGCCCACCATTTTTTATTGGACCCCCCTATAGGCCCACCATTTACTAGCCAGATAATAACTATTTAGCATCATAGTTTATTGGACCAGGCCCCCCCTATAGGCCCACCATTTACTAGCCAGATAATAACTATTTAGCATAATAGTTTATTGGACCCCCTATAGGCCCACCATTTACTAGCCAGATAATAACTATTTAGCATCATAGTTTATTGGACCCCCCTATAGGCCCACCATTTACTAGCCAGATAATAACTATTTAGCATAATAGTTTTTATTGGACCCCCTATAGGCCCACCATTTACTAGCCAGATAATAACTATTTAGCATAATAGTTTTTATTGGACCCCCCTATAGGCCCACCATTTACTAGCCAGATAATAACTATTTAGCATAATAAGTTTTTATTGGACCCCCCCCCCTATGGGCCCACCATTTACTAGCCAGATAATAACTATTTAGCATAATAGTTTTTATTGGACCCCCCTATAGGCCCACCATTTACTAGCCAGATAATAACTATTTAGCATCATCGTTTTTATTTGACCCCCCCTATAGGCCCACCATTTACTAGCCAGATAATAACTATTTAGCATAATAGTTTTTATTGGACCCCCCTATAGGCCCACCATTTACTAGCCAGATAATAACTATTTAGCATAATAGTTTTTATTGGACCCCCCTATAGGCCCACCATTTACTAGCCAGATAATAACTATTTAGCATAAGTTTTTATTGGACCCCCTATAGGCCCACCATTTACTAGCCAGATAATAACTATTTAGCATAATAGTTTTTATTGGACCCCCCTATAGGCCCACCATTTACTAGCCAGATAATAACTATTTAGCATCATAGTTTATTGGACCCCCCTATAGGCCCACCATTTACTAGCCAGATAATAACTATTTAGCATCATAGCATTTTTATTGGACCCCCCTATAGGCCCACCATTTACTAGCCAGATAATAACTATTTAGCATAATAGTTTATTGGACCCCCCTATAGGCCCACCATTTACTAGCCAGATAATAACTATTTAGCATCATAGTTTATTGGACCCCCCTATAGGCCCACCATTTACTAGCCAGATAATAACTATTTAGCAGCATCAGTTTTTATTGGACCCCCCTATAGGCCCACCATTTACTAGCCAGATAATAACTATTTAGCATAATAGTTTTTATTGGACCCCCCTATAGGCCCACCATTTACTAGCCAGATAATAACTATTTAGCATAATAGTTTTTATTGGACCCCCCTATAGGCCCACCATTTACTAGCCAGATAATAACTATTTAGCATAATAGTTTTTATTGGACCCCCCCCCTATAGGCCCACCATTTACTAGCCAGATAATAACTATTTAGCATATAGTTTTTATTGGACCCCCTATAGGCCCACCATTTACTAGCCAGATAATAACTATTTAGCATAATAGTTTTTATTGGACCCCCTATAGGCCCACCATTTACTAGCCAGATAATAACTATTTAGCGTCATAGATAATAACTATTTTTATTGGACCCCCCTTATAGGCCCACCATTTACTAGCCAGATAATAACTATTTAGCATCATAGTTTTTTATAGGCCCACCATTGACTCCCCCTATAGGCCCACCATTTACTAGCCAGATAATAACTATTTAGCATAATAGTTTTTATTGGACCCCCCTATAGGCCCACCATTTACTAGCCAGATAATAACTATTTAGCATAATAGTTTTTATTGGACCCCCCTATAGGCCCACCATTTACTAGCCAGATAATAACTATTTAGCATAATAGTTTTTATTGGACCCCCCTATAGGCCCACCATTTACTAGCCAGATAATAACTATTTAGCATAATAGTTTTTTATTGGACCCCCCCTCCCTATAGGCCCACCATTTACGAGCCAGATAATAACTATTTAGCATAATAGTTTTTTATAGGCTCACCATTTACTAGCCAGATAATAACTATTTAGCATAATAGTTTTTATTGGACCCCCCCCCCCCTATAGGCCCACCATTTACTAGCCAGATAATAACTATTTAGCATAATAGTTTTTTATTGGACCCCCCCCTATAGGCCCACCATTTACTAGCCAGGTAATAACTATTTAGCATAATAGTTTTTTATTGGACCCCCCCCCCCTATAGGCCCACCATTTACTAGCCAGATAATAACTATTTAGCATAATAGTTTTTATTGGACCCCCCTATAGGCCCACCATTTACTAGCCAGATAATAACTATTTAGCATCATAGTTTTTATTGGACCCCCCTATAGGCCCACCATTTACTAGCCAGATAATAACTATTTAGCATAATAGTTTTTATTGGACCCCCCTATAGGCCCACCATTTACTAGCCAGATAATAACTATTTAGCATAATAGTTTTTATTGGACCCCCCCTATAGGCCCACCATTTACGAGCCAGATAATAACTATTTAGCATAATAGTTTTTTTTATAGGCCCACCATTTACTAGCCAGATAATAACTATTTAGCATAATAGTTTTTATTGGACCCCCCCTATAGGCCCTCCATTTACTAGCCAGATAATAACTATTTAGCATCATAGTTTATTGGACCCCCCCCCCTATAGGCCCACCATTTACTAGCCAGATAATAACTATTTAGTATAATAGTTTTTATTGGACCCCCCCTATAGGCCCACCATTTACTAGCCAGATAATAACTATTTAGCATAATAGTTTTTATTTGACCCCCCTATAGGCCCACCATTTACTAGCCAGATAATAACTATTTAGCATAATAGTTTTTATTGGACCCCCCTATAGGCCCACCATTTACTAGCCAGATAATAACTATTTAGCATAATAGTTTTTATTGGACCCCCTATAGGCCCACCATTTACTAGCCAGATAATAACTATTTAGCATAATAGTTTTTATGTTTTATTGGACCCCCCCCCCCCTATAGGCCCCCCGCCCTATAGGCCCACCATTTACTAGCCAGATAATAACTATTTAGCATAATAGTTTTTATTGGACCCCCCTATAGGCCCACCATTTACTAGCCAGATAATAACTATTTAGCATAATAGTTTTTATTGGACCCCCCCCTATAGGCCCACCATTTACTAGCCAGATAATAACTATTTAGCATCATAGTTTTTATTGGACCCCCCTATAGGCCCACCATTTACTAGCCAGATAATAACTATTCAGCATCATAGTTTTTATTGGACCCCCCTATAGGCCCACCATTTACTAGCCAGATAATAACTATTTAGCATAATAGTTTTTATTGACCCCCCTATAGGCCCACCATTTACTAGCCAGATAATAACTATTTAGCATAATAGTTTTTATTGGACCCCCTATAGGCCCACCATTTACTAGCCAGATAATAACTATTTAGCATAATAGTTTTTATTGGACCCCCCTATATGCCCACCATTTACTAGCCAGATAATAACTATTTAGCATCATAGTTTTTTATTGGACCCCCCTATAGGCCCACCATTTACTAGCCAGATAATAACTATTTAGCATAATAGTTTATTGGACCCCCCTATAGGCCCACCATTTACTAGCCAGATAATAACTATTTAGCATAATAGTTTTTATTGGACCCCCTATAGGCCCACCATTTACTAGCCAGATAATAACTATTTAGCATAATAGTATTTTATTTGACCCCCCTCTAGGCCCACCATTTACTAGCCAGATAATAACTATTTAGCATAATAGTTTATTGGACCCCCCCCCCCTATAGGCCCACCATTTACTAGCCAGATAATAACTATTTAGCATAATAGTATTTTATTTGACCCCCCTATAGGCCCACCATTTACTAGCCAGATAATAACTATTTAGCATAATAGTATTTTATTTGACCCCCCTATAGGCCCACCATTTACTAGCCAGATAATAACTATTTAGCATCATAGTTTTTTATTTATGTTTATTTTCTGCTGCAGCCATTCCTCCCAGCCGTCTATAAAGCTCCCCTCCCCCACAAAGTATCCTATTGTTTTCCCTCCACTGACTTTATTTGAAAATCCTTGAACACTTAACACGATATGAATAAGACTGTACCTGCCTATGTAAGTACCACGTATAAACAGGGGAATTTACAAAAACCTATGAGCCAAGTAGGCAAGTGGTCTGATTCAAACGTAGGCCTTAATTTAGGCCTTTATCCCCCACCTGCATCAGTTTGGCATTTATGATTTTATTCAGATCCCCATTAGTTGTTGGGGTCCACACAAAACACATGACTAAAGAACACACAACACATGACTAAAGAACACAAAACACATGACTAAAGAACACACAACACATGACTAAAGAACACAAAACACATGACTAAAGAACACACAACACATGACTAAAGAACACTACGAATAAAGAACACAAAACACATGACTAAAGAACACAAAACACATGACTAAAGAAGACACAACACATGACTAAAGAACACACAACACATGACTAAAGAACACAAAACACATGACTAAAGAACACAAAACACATGACTAAAGAACACAAAACACATGACTAAAGAACACACAACACATGACTAAAGAACACACAACACATGACTAAAGAACACACAACACATGACTAAAGAACACTACGAATAAAGAACACAAAACACATGACTAAAGAACACAAAACACATGACTAAAGAACACTACGAAATAAAGAACACAAAACACATGACTAAAGAACACTACGAATAAAGAACACAAAACACATGACTAAAGAACACAAAACACATGACTAAAGAACACTACGAATAAAGAACACAAAACACATGACTAAAGAACACTACGAATAAAGAACGCAAAACACATGACTAAAGAACACACAACACATGACTAAAGAACACAAAACACATGATTAAAGAACACACAACACATGACTAAAGAACACAAAACACATGACTAAAGAACACAAAACACATGACTAAAGAACACAAAACACATGACTAAAGAACACACAACACATGACTAAAGAACACACAACACATGACTAAAGAACACACAACACATGACTAAAGAACACTACGAATAAAGAACACAAAACACATGACTAAAGAACACAAAACACATGACTAAAGAACACTACGAAATAAAGAACACAAAACACATGACTAAAGAACACTACGAATAAAGAACACAAAACACATGACTAAAGAACACAAAACACATGACTAAAGAACACTACGAATAAAGAACACAAAACACATGACTAAAGAACACTACAAATAAAGAACACAAAACACATGACTAAAGAACACTACGAATAAAGAACGCAAAACACATGACTAAAGAACACACAACACATGACTAAAGAACACAAAACACATGATTAAAGAACACACAACACATGACTAAAGAACACTACGAATAAAGAACACAAAACACATGACTAAAGGACACAAAACACATGACGAAAGAACACTACGAATAAAGAACACAAAACACATGACTAAAGAACCCAAAACACATGACTAAAGAACACAAAACACATGACGAAAGAACACTACGAATAAAGAACATTAAACACATGACTAAAGGATACAAAACACATGACTAAAGAACACAAAACACATGACTAAAGAACACAAAACACATGACTAAAGAACACAAAACACATGACTAAAGAACACAAAACACATGACTAAAGAACACAAAACACGTGACTAAAGAACACCAAAACACATGACTAAAAAACACAAAACACATGACTAAAGAACACAAAACACATGACTAAAGAACACCAAAACACATGACTAAAGAACACTACGAATAAAGAACACTAAACACATGACTAAAGAACACAAAACACATGACTAAAGAACACAAAACACATGACTAAAGAACACAAAACACATGACTAAAGAACACCAAAACACATGACTAAAGAACACTAAAACACATGACTAAAGAACACTAAACACATGACTAAAGGACACAAAACACATGACTAAAGAACACTAAACACATGACTAAAGAACACCAAAACACATGACTAAAGAACACAACACATGACTAAAGAATACAACACATGACTAAAGAACACAAAACACATGACTAAAGAACATTTAAACACATGACTAAAGAACACCAAAACACATGACTAAAGAAGACCAAAACACATGACTAAAGAAGACCAAAACACATGACTAAAGAACACAACACATGACTAAAGAAGACCAAAACACATGACTAAAGAACATTTAAACACATGACTAAGAACACCAAAACACATGACTAAAGAAGACCAAAACACATGACTAAAGAAGACCAAAACACATGACTAAAGAACACAACACATGACTAAAGAACACCAAAACACATGACTAAAGAACACAAAACACATGACTAAAGAAGACCAAAACACATGACTAAAGAAGACCAAAACACATGACTAAAGAAGACCAAAACACATGACTAAAGAACACAAAACACATGACTAAAGAACACAAAACACCTGACTAAAGAAGACCAAAACACCTGACTAAAGAAGACCAAAACACATGACTAAAGAAGACCAAAACACATGACTAAAGAACACCAAAACACATGACTAAAGAAGACCAAAACACATGACTAAAGAACACAACACATGACTAAAGAAGACCAAAACACATGACTAAAGAACATTTAAACACATGACTAAAGAACACCAAAACACATGACTAAAGAACACAAAACACATGACTAAAGAAGACCAAAACACATGACTAAAGAACACAACACATGACTAAAGAAGACCAAAACACATGACTAAAGAACATTTAAACACATGACTAAAGAACACCAAAACACATGACTAAAGAACACAAAACACATGACTAAAGAAGACCAAAACACATGACTAAAGAACACAACACATGACTAAAGAAGACCAAAACACATGACTAAAGAACATTTAAACACATGACTAAAGAACACCAAAACACATGACTAAAGAACACAAAACACATGACTAAAGAAGACCAAAACACATGACTAAAGAAGACCAAAACACATGACTAAAGAACACAACACATGACTAAAGAACACCAAAACACATGACTAAAGAACACAAAACACATGACTAAAGAACACCAAAACACATGACTAAAGAAGACCAAAACACATGACTAAAGAAGACCAAAACACATGACTAAAGAAGACCAAAACACATGACTAAAGAACATTTAAACACATGACTAAAGAACACCAAAACACATGACTAAAGAACACAAAACACATGACTAAAGAACACAAAACACATGACTAAAGAAGACCAAAACACATGACTAAAGAAGACCAAAACACATGACTAAAGAACACAACACATGACTAAAGAACACCAAAACACATGACTAAAGAACACCAAAACACATGACTAAAGAACACCAAAACACATGACTAAAGAACACCAAAACACATGACTAAAGAACACTACGAATAAAGAACACAAAACATTTAGGTCAGTTAGGATCACCACTTTATTTTAAGAATGTGAAATGTCAGAATAATAGTAGAGTGATTTATTTCAGTTTTTATTTCTTTCATCACAATCCCAGAGGGTCAGAAGTTTACATGCTACAAAATATAAATTGAGTGTATTGCCTTTAAATTGTTTAACTTGGGTCAAACACTTCAGGTAACATTCCACAAGCTTCTCACAATAAGTTGGGTGAATTTTGGCCCATTCCTCCTGACAGAGCTGGTGTAACTGAGTGAGGTTTGTAGGCCTCCTTGCTCACACACACTTGTTCAGTTCTGCCCACAAATGTTCTGTAGGATTGAGGTCAGGGCTTTGTGATGGCCACTCCAATACCTTGACTTTGTTGTCCTTAAGCCATTTTGCCACAACTTTGGAAGTATGCTTGGGGACGTTGTCCATTTGGAAGACCCATTTGCGACCAAGCTTTAACTTCCTGACTGATGTCTTGAGATGTTGCGTCAATATATCCACATAATTTTCTTTCCTCATGATGCCATCTATTTTGTGAAGTGCACCAGTCCCTCCTGCAGCAAAGCACCCCCACAACATGATGCTGTTACCCCCGTGCTTCACAGTTTGGATGGTGTTCTTCGGCTTGCAAGCCTCCCCCTTTTTCCTCCAAACATAACGATGGTCATTATGGCCAAACAGTCCTTTTTTTGTTTCATCAGACCAGAGGACATTTCTAAAAAAAGTACGATCTTTGTTTTACTGTGGACATAGAAACTTTTGTACCCGTTTCCTCCAGCATCTTCACAAGGTCCTTTGCTGTTGTTCTGAGATTGATTTGCACTTTTCACACCAAAGTACGTTCATCTCTAGGAGACAGAACGAGTCTCCTTCCTGAGCAGAATGACGGCTGCGTGGTCCCATGGAGTTTATACTTGCATAATATTGTTTGTACAGATGAACGTGGTACCTTCAAGCGTTTGGAAATTGCTCCCAAGGATGAACCAGACTTGTGGAGGTCTACATTTCTTTCGGAGGTCCTGGCTGATTTCTTTTGATTTTCCCATGATGTCAGGCGAAGAGGCACTGAGTTTGAAGGTAGACCTTGAAATACATCCACTGTGTATCTGCCTTTGAACGGGGGTAGTAGGTGCCAGGCGCATCGGTTTGTGTGAGGAACTGCAACGCTGCTGGGTTTTTCAGCTCAACATTTTCTAATCCGGATCAAAAATGTTCCCCCACCCAAAGGAAATCTAGCCAGCTTGACACAACTTTGGGAAGCATTGGAGTCAAGATGGGCCAGCATGCCTGTGGAACACTTTCGACACCTTGTAGAGTCAAGATGGGCCAGCATGCCTGTGGAACACTTTCGACACCTTGTAGAGTCAAGATGGGCCAGCATGCCTGTGGAACGCTTTCAACACCTTGTAGAGTCAAGATGGGCCAGCATGCCTGTGGAACACTTTCAACACCTTGTAGAGTCAAGATGGGCCAGCATGCCTGTGGAACACTTTCGACACCTTGTAGAGTCAAGATGGGCCAGCATGCCTGTGGAATGCTTTCAACACCTTGTAGAGTCAAGATGGGCCAGCATCCCTGTGGAACACTTTCGACACCTTGTAGAGTCAAGATGGGCCAGCATCCCTGTGGAACACTTTCGACACCTTGTAGAGTCAAGATGGGCCAGCATCCCTGTGGAACGCTTTCAACACCTTGTAGAGTCAACATGGGCCAGCATCCCTGTGGAATGCTTTCAACACCTTGTAGAGTCCATGCCTGACGAATTGAGTCTGTTCTGAGGGCAAAAGGGGGTGCAAGTCATTATTATGCAGGTGTTCTTAATGTTTTGTACACTCACTGTATGTCCATTGTTTTTGACAAAATTGCTCAAGTTCAGTAAATTTAGTCGGGAACCATTATTAATTAACAGTTAATCGTCATACCTTGTCTCTGATTTTCAAGCAAATTTAAGTCAGGACTGAGACTAGACCACTCAGGAAAACCTTTTGGAAAGCGACTCTGGTGTGTCTTTGGCATAAACATTTGCAATTGTCCCGCTGAAAAATGTAACTATCCCAGGGTTAGGTTTGAAGAAGACTGAGGATGGTTTTCCTCTAACTTTTTACCTGGGCTTTGCTCCTTTTCATATTTATTTTAATCCTGACAAACTCCCCAGTCCCTGCCGATGACAAGCATACCAATAACATGATGCTGCCACCAGAATACTAAAAAATACTAAGGGTTTCACTCACTGTGCTGTGTTGTGTTGGGTTTTACAAAACCTTTAGTATTTCATTCAGGACATAAGTTCATATCTTTGCCATGTTGTCTTCCAGTATTACTTAATGGCCTTTTTGCAAAGGGATGATTTGGAGATTATATTTTTAAATAGGCTTCCTTTTCACTTTGTCCTTCATGCCAGTAATGTGGAGTGAATCTAATGTTGTTGATCCCTTTGCGTTTTTTGAGTATTGTGGTGGCAGCATCATGTTATGGGTATGGCTGTCACACCCCTGATTTCTACATGTGTTTTAGGTTATTGTCCTGCTGAAAGGTCCATTTGTCTCCAGTGTCTGGTGGACTGAACCAGGTTTTCCTAGAGGATTTTGCCTGTGCTTAGCTCTATTCTGTATTCTCCATCGCAGTGCTAGAGGAGTCACTCCAGACCCGAGTTCAATCCCGGGCTGTGTCGCAGCCGGCTGCAACTGGGAGACCCATGAGGCGGCGCACAATTGGCCCAGCGTCGTCCGAGTTAGGGGAGGGTTTGGCCGGGTGGGCTGTTCTTGTCCCATCTAGTGACTCCTTGTGGCGGGCCGGGCGCATAAACGCAGACTTCAGTCGCCAGCTGTACGGTGTTTCCTCTGACACATTGTTGCGGCTGGCTTCCGGGTTAAGCGAGCCGTGTCGCTTGGTGGGGTCGTGTTTCGGGAAGATGCATGGCTCTCGACCTTCACCTCTCCCGAGTCAGTACGGGAGTTGCAGTGATGGGACAACACTGTAACTACCAATTGGATATCACAAAATATACAGTACCAGTCTGGACACACCTACTCATTCAAGGGACTTTATTTGTACTATTTTCTACATTGTCAAACAATAGTGAAGACGTCAACACTATGAAATAACACATATGGAATCATGTAGTAACCAAAAAAGTGTTATACAAATCAAAATATATTTTATATTTGAAATTCTTCAAAGTAGCCACCCTTTGCCTTGATGACAGCTTTGCATACTCTTGGCATTCTCTCAACCAGCTTCATGAGGTAGTCACCCGGAATACATTTCAATTAATAGGTGGGCCTTTTTAAATGTGATTTTATGGAATTTCTTTCCTTTTTTAATGTGTTTGAGCCAATCAGTTGTGTTGTGACAAGGTAGGGGGGTATACAGAATATAGCCCTATTTGGTAAAAGAACAAGTCCATATTATGGCAAGAACAGCTCAAATAAACAAAGAGAAACGACAGTCCATCATTACTTTAAGACATGAAGGTCAGTCAATCCGGAAAATGTCAAAAACTTTGAAAGTTTCAAGTGCAGTCGCAAAAACCATCAAGTGCTATGATGAAACTGGAAAGGAAGCCCCAGAGTTACCTCTGCTGCAGAGGATAAGTTCATTAGAGTTACCAGCCTCAGAAATTGCAGCCCAGACACATCTCAACATCAACTGTTCAGAGGAGACTGTGTGATTCAGGCCTTCATGGTCAAATTACTGCAAAGAAACCACTTCTAAAGGACACCAATAATAAGAAGAGACTTGCCTGGACCAAGAAACACAAGCATTGGACATTAGACCGATGGAAATCTGTCCTTTGGTCTGATGAGTCCAAATTTGAGATTTTTGGTTCCAACTTCCAATTTTCCAAAGAGCTTTTTTTGTGGCACCTGACCACACAACTGAACAGTAGTCCAGGTGCGACAAAACTAGGGCCTGTAGGACCTGCCTTGTTGATAGTGTTGTTAAGGTAGAAACTAGGGCCTGTAGGACCTGCCTTGTTGATAGTGTTGTTAAGAAGGTAGAAACTAGGGCCTGTCGGACCTGCCTTGTTGATAGTGTTGTTAAGAAGGCAGAGCAGCGCTTTATTATGGACAGACTTCTCCCCATCTTAGTTACTGTTGTATCAATATGTTTTGACCGTGACAGTTTACAATCCAGGGTTACTCCAAGCAGTTTAGTCTCCTCAACTTGCTCAATTTTCACATGATTTATTACAAGATTTAGTTGAGGTTTAGGTTTTAGTGAATGATTTGTCCCAAATACAATGTGTTTTGTTTTAGAAATATTTAGGATGAACTTATTCTATGCCACCAACTCTGAAACGAACTGCAGCACTTTGCAACACTTAACAGTCATTTCAGTCACTGTTGTAGCTGACGTGTATAGTGTTGAGTCATCTGCATACATAGACACATTGGCTTTTCTCAAAGCCAGTGGCATGTCATTTGTAAAGATTGAAAAAGGTAAGGGGCCTAGACAGCTGCCCTGGGGAATGCCTGATTCTACCTGGATTATATTTGATAGGCTTCCATTAAAGAACACCCTCTGTGTTCTGTTAGACAGGTAACTCTTTATCCACATTACAGCAGGGGGTGTAAAGCCATAACAGATATGTTTTTCCAGCAGCAGACTATGATCGATAATGTTGAAAGCTGCACTGAAGTCTAACAAAACAGCCCACACAATCTTTTATTCATCAATTTCTCTTAGTGTGCTGTGCTTGTTGAGTGTCCTTCTCTATAAGCATGCTGAAAGTCTGTTGTCAATTTGTTTACTATAAAATAGCATTGTATCTGTAAATAGAATTGTATCTGGTCTATCTGTAAATAGCATTGTATCTGGTTAAACACCATTTTTTTCCAAAACTTTACTAAGCGTTGGTGACAGGCTGATTGGTCGGCTATTTGAGCCAGTAAATGGGGCTTTACTATACTTGGGAAGCGGAATGACTTTATCTCCCCTCCAGGCCTGAGGCTTAAACTACTGTAGTAGGCTTAAACTACTGTAGTAGGCTTAAACTACTGTAGTAGGCTTAAACTACTGTAGTAGGCTTAAACTACTGTAGTAGGCTTAACATGTAAGATATGGCAAATAGGAGTGGCAATATCGTCCGCTATCATCCTCAGTCATTTTCCATCCAAGTTGTGAGACCCCGGTGGCTCATTGTTGATAAACTACTATAATTTTGTTCACCTCTTCTACACTAACTTTACAGAATTTAAAATGACAGTGCTTGTCTTTCATAATTTGGTCAGATATACTTGGGTGTGTAGTGTAAGAATTTGTTGCTGGCATGTCATGCCTAAGTTTGTTAATCTTGCCAATGACAAAATCATTAAAGTAGCAATATCAGTTGGTTTTGTGATGAAGGAGCCATCTGTTTCAATGAATGATGGAGCTGACTTTGTCTTTTTTCCCAGGATTTCATTTCTGGGGCGGCAGGGTAGCCTATTGGTTAGAGCGTTGGACTAGTAACCGAAAGTTCATATCCCCGAGCTGACAAGGTACAAATCTGTCGTTCTGCCCCTGAACAGGCAGTTTAACCCACTGTTCCTCGGCCATCATTGAAAATACGAATTTGTTCTTAACTGACTTGCCTAGTTCAATAAAGATAAAAAGCTCCAGTGTTTTACTATCATTCCTTAATTCATGTATCTTGGTTTCATAGTGTAGTTTCTTCTTCTTTTTATTCAGTTTAGTCACATGATTTCTCAGCCAATCGGTTGTGATTTCTCAGCCAATCGGTTGTGATTTCTCAGCCAATCGGTTGTGATTTCTCAGCCAATCGGTTGTGATTTCTCAGCCAATCGGTTGTGATTTCTCAGCCAATCGGTTGTGATTTCTCAGCCAATCGGTTGTGATTTCTCAGCCAATCGGTTGTGATTCCTCAGCCAATCGGTTGTGATTCCTCAGCCAATCGGTTGTGATTTCTCAGCCAATCGGTTGTGATTCCTCAGCCAATCGGTTGTGATTCCTCAGCCAATCGGTTGTGATTTCTCAGCCAATCGGTTGTGATTTCTCAGCCAATCGGTTGTGATTTCTCAACCAATCGGTTGTGATTTCTCAGCCAATCGGTTGTGATTTCTCAGCCAATCGGTTGTGATTTCTCAGCCAATCGGTTGTGATTTCTCAGCCAAGGTTGTGCATGCTTATTTCCTTTTGCCTCGTCCCTCTCAACCATTTTTCAGTTCCTCATCAATTCCAGTTTTTACAGTCATTTTCTTAATGGGTGGAGCTTATTAGCAACTGGAATAAGCTGTTTCATAAATGTGTCAAGTGCAGCGTCTGGTTGCTCCTCATTACACACCACAGACCAGCAGCGTCTGGTTGCTCCTCATTAAACACCACAGACCAGCAGCGTCTGGTTGCTCCTCATTACACACCACAGACCAGCAGCGTCTGGTTGCTCCTCATTACACACCACAGACCAGCAGCGTCTGGTTGCTCCTCATTACACACCACAGACCAGCAGCATCTGGTTGCTCCTCATTACACACTACAGACCAGCAGCATCTGGTTGCTCCTCATTACACACCACAGACCAGCAGCGTCTGGTTGCTCCTCATTACACACCACAGACCAGCAGCGTCTGGTTGCTCCTCATTACACACCACAGACCAGCAGCGTCTGGTTGCTCCTCATTGCACACTACAGACCAGCAGCATCTGGTTGCTCCTCATTACACACTACAGACCAGCAGCATCTGGTTGCTCCTCATTACACACTACATACCAGCAGCATCTGGTTGCTCCTCATTACACACCACAGACCAGCAGCATCTGGTTGCTCCTCATTACACACCACAGACCAGCAGCATCTGGTTGCTCCTCATTACACACCACAGACCAGCAGCATCTGGTTGCTCCTCATTACACACTACAGACCAGCAGCATCTGGTTGCTCCTCATTACACACCACAGACCAGCAGCGTCTGGTTGCTCCTCATTACACACCACAGACCAGCAGCGTCTGGTTGCTCCTCATTACACACCACAGACCAGCAGCGTCTGGTTGCTCCTCATTACACACCACAGACCAGCAGCGTCTGGTTGCTCCTCATTACACACCACAGACCAGCAGCATCTGGTTGCTCCTCATTACACACCACAGACCAGCAGCATCTGGTTGCTCCTCATTACACACCACAGACCAGCAGCATCTGGTTGCTCCTCATTACACACCACAGACCAGCAGCATCTGGTTGCTCCTCATTACACACTACAGACCAGCAGCATCTGGTTGCTCCTCATTACACACCACAGACCAGCAGCGTCTGGTTGCTCCTCATTACACACCACAGACCAGCAGCGTCTGGTTGCTCCTCATTACACACCACAGACCAGCAGCGTCTGGTTGCTCCTCATTACACACCACAGACCAGCAGCGTCTGGTTGCTCCTCATTGCACACTACAGACCAGCAGCATCTGGTTGCTCCTCATTACACACTACAGACCAGCAGCATCTGGTTGCTCCTCATTACACACTACATACCAGCAGCATCTGGTTGCTCCTCATTACACACCACAGACCAGCAGCATCTGGTTGCTCCTCATTACACACCACAGACCAGCAGCATCTGGTTGCTCCTCATTACACACCACAGACCAGCAGCATCTGGTTGCTCCTCATTACACACTACAGACCAGCAGCATCTGGTTGCTCCTCATTACACACCACAGACCAGCAGCGTCTGGTTGCTCCTCATTACACACCACAGACCAGCAGCGTCTGGTTGCTCCTCATTACACACTACAGACCAGCAGCATCTGGTTGCTCCTCATTACACACCACAGACCAGCAGCGTCTGGTTGCTCCTCATTACACACCACAGACCAGCAGCGTCTGTTTGCTCCTCATTACACACCACAGACCAGCAGCGTCTGGTTGCTCCTCATTACACACCACAGACCAGCAGCGTCTGGTTGCTCCTCATTACACACCACAGACCAGCAGCATCTGGTTGCTCCTCATTACACACCACAGACCAGCAGCGTCTGGTTGCTCCTCATTACACACCACAGACCAGCAGCGTCTGGTTGCTCCTCATTACACACTACAGACCAGCAGCATCTGGTTGCTCCTCATTACACACCACAGACCAGCAGCGTCTGGTTGCTCCTCATTACACACCACAGACCAGCAGCGTCTGGTTGCTCCTCATTACACACCACAGACCAGCAGCGTCTGGTTGCTCCTCATTACACACCACAGACCAGCAGCGTCTGGTTGCTCCTCATTGCACACTACAGACCAGCAGCATCTGGTTGCTCCTCATTACACACTACAGACCAGCAGCATCTGGTTGCTCCTCATTACACACTACAGACCAGCAGCATCTGGTTGCTCCTCATTACACACCACAGACCAGCAGCATCTGGTTGCTCCTCATTACACACCACAGACCAGCAGCATCTGGTTGCTCCTCATTACACACCACAGACCAGCAGCATCTGGTTGCTCCTCATTACACACTACAGACCAGCAGCATCTGGTTGCTCCTCATTACACACCACAGACCAGCAGCATCTGGTTGCTCCTCATTACACACCACAGACCAGCAGCGTCTGGTTGCTCCTCATTACACACCACAGACCAGCAGCATCTGGTTGCTCCTCATTACACACCACAGACCAGCAGCATCTGGTTGCTCCTCATTACACACTACAGACCAGCAGCATCTGGTTGCTCCTCATTACACACCACAGACCAGCAGCGTCTGGTTGCTCCTCATTACACACCACAGACCAGCAGCGTCTGGTTGCTCCTCATTACACACTACAGACCAGCAGCGTCTGGTTGCTCCTCATTACACACCACAGACCAGCAGCGTCTGGTTGCTCCTCATTACACACCACAGACCAGCAGCGTCTGGTTGCTCCTCATTACACACCACAGACCAGCAGCGTCTGGTTGCTCCTCATTACACACCACAGACCAGCAGCGTCTGGTTGCTCCTCATTACACACTACAGACCAGCAGCATCTGGTTGCTCCTCATTACACACTACAGACCAGCAGCATCTGGTTGCTCCTCATTACACACTACAGACCAGCAGCATCTGGTTGCTCCTCATTACACACCACAGACCAGCAGCATCTGGTTGCTCCTCATTACACACCACAGACCAGCAGCATCTGGTTGCTCCTCATTACACACCACAGACCAGCAGCATCTGGTTGCTCCTCATTACACACTACAGACCAGCAGCATCTGGTTGCTCCTCATTACACACCACAGACCAGCAGCGTCTGGTTGCTCCTCATTACACACCACAGACCAGCAGCGTCTGGTTGCTCCTCATTACACACCACAGACCAGCAGCATCTGGTTGCTCCTCATTACACACTACAGACCAGCAGCATCTGGTTGCTCCTCATTACACACCACAGACCAGCAGCATCTGGTTGCTCCTCATTACACACTACAGACCAGCAGCATCTGGTTGCTCCTCGTTACACACCACAGACCAACTGATATGATTTACATCATCAACATAGGAATCACTACAAAACTTATTGTATGACCTCTTATACACTGTATGAGGCCCAGCCTGACCTCTTATACACTGTATTAGGCCCAGCCTGACCTCTTATACACTATATTAGGCCCAGCCTGACCTCTTATACACTATATTAGGCCCAGCCTGACCTCTTATACACTGTATTAGGCCCAGCCTGACCTCTTATACACTAAATTAGGTCCAGCCTCTCCTCTTATATACTATATTAGGCCCAGCCTGACCTCTTATACACTATATTAGGCCCAGCCTGACCTCTTATACACTATATTAGGCCCAGCCTGACCTCTTATACACTATATTAGGCCCAGCCTGACCTCTTATACACTATATTAGGCCCAGCCTGACCTCTTATACACTATATTATGCCCAGCCTGACCTCTTATACACTATATTAGGCCCAGCCTGACCTCTTATACACTATATTAGGCCCAGCCTGACCTCTTATACACTATATTAGGCCCAGCCTGACCTCTTATACACTATATTAGGCCCAGCCTGACCGCTTATACACTATATTAGGCCCAGCCTGACCTCTTATATACTATATTAGGCCCAGCCTGACCTCTTATACACTATATTAGGCCCAGCCTGACCTCTTATACACTATATTAGGCCCAGCCTGACCTCTTATACACTATATTAGGCCCAGCCTGTCCTCTTATACACTATATTAGGCCCAGCCTGTCCTCTTATACACTATATTAGGCCCAGCCTGACCTCTTATACACCATATTAGGCCCAGCCTGACCTCTTATATACTATATTAGGCCCAGCCTGACCTCTTATACACTATATTAGGCCCAGCCTGACCTCTTATACACTATATTAGGCCCAGCCTGACCTCTTATACACTATATTAGGCCCAGCCTGTCCTCTTATACACTATATTAGGCCCAGCCTGTCCTCTTATACACTATATTAGGCCCAGCCTAACCTCTTATACACTATATTAGGCCCAGCCTTTGGAACGTTGGTTTCCCTAGATATGGCTGTTATATTGTGATCACTACATCCTATGCATCTGGATACTGCTTCCAAGCTAATTTCTGCAGCATTTAGTAAAGATGTGATCAATACATGTTGATGATTTAATTCCTGTGCTGTTTGTAAACACCCTGGTAGGTTGACTTATAACCTGAACCAGGTTGAATGCACTGGTTACAGTGTGAAGCTGTTTCTTGAGTGGGCAGCTTGATTGAAAGCCAGCCAATAGTTAAATCACCCAGAAAATATACCTTTCTGTTGATATCACATCCATCATCAAGCATTTCACACGTGTTATCCAGATACTGACTGTCTATAGCAGCTTCCCACCAGAATGGGCTTTAGGGGAGGCAGATGAACCTGTAGCCATATTACTACAACAGTATTTAACATTATCCAGATACTGACTGTTAGCACTTGGTGGTCTATAGCAGCTTCCCACCAGAAGGGGCTTTAGGTGAGGCAGATGAACCTGTAGCCATATTACTACAACAGTATTTAACATTATCCAGATACTGACTGTCTATAGCAGCTTCCCATCAGGATGGGCTTTAGGTGAGGCAGATGAACCTGTAGCCATATTACTACAACAGTATTTAACATTATCCAGATACTGACTGTCTATAGCAGCTTCCCACCAGAAGGGGCTTTAGGTGAGGCAGATGAACCTGTAGCCATATTACTACAACAGTATTTAACATTATCCAGATACTGACTGTTAGCACTTGGTGGTCTATAGCAGCTTCCCACCAGAATGGGCTTTAGGTGAGACAGATGAACCTGTAGCCATATTACTACAACAGTATTTAACATTATCCAGATACTGACTGTTAGCACTTGGTGGTCTATAGCAGCTTCCCACCAGAAGGGGCTTTAGGTGAGACAGATGAACCTGTAGCCATATTACTACAACAGTATTTAACATTATCCAGATACTGACTGTTAGCACTTGGTGGTCTATAGCAGCTTCCCACCAGAATGGGCTTTAGGTGAGACAGATGAACCTGTAGCCATATTACTACAACAGTATTTAACATTATCCAGATACTGACTGTTAACACTTGGTGGTCTATAGCAGCTTCCCACCAGAATGGGCTTTAGGTGAGACAGATGAACCTGTAGCCATATTACTACAACAGTATTTAACATTATCCAGATACTGACTGTCTATAACAGCTTCCCACCAGGATGGGCTTTAGGTGAGGCAGATGAACCTGTAGCCATATTACTACAACAGTATTTAACATTATCCAGATACTGACTGTCTATAACAGCTTCCCACCAGGATGGGCTTTAGGTGAGACAGATGAACCTGTAGCCATATTACTACAACAGTATTTAACATTATCCAGATACTGACTGTCTATAACAGCTTCCCACCAGGATGGGCTTTAGGTGAGGCAGATGAACCTGTAGCCATATTACTACAACAGTATTTAACATTATCCAGATACTGACTGTCTATAGCAGCTTCCCACCAGGATGGGCTTTAGGTGAGGCAGATGAACCTGTAGCCATATTACTACAACAGTATTTAACATTATCCAGATACTGACTGTTAGCACTTGGTGGTCTATAGCAGCTTCCCACCAGAATGGGCTTTAGGTGAAGCAGATGAACCTGTAGCCATATTACTACAACAGTATTTAACATTATCCAGATACTGACTGTCTATAGCAGCTTCCCACCAGAATGGGCTTTAGGTGAGGCAGGTGAACCTGTAGCCATATTACTACAACAGTATTTAACATTATCCAGATACTGACTGTCTATAGCAGCTTCCCACCAGAAGGGGCATTAGGTTGAGGCAGATGAACCTGTAGCCATATTACCTCAACAGTATTTAACATGAGATCCTCTCTAATCTTTACAGGAATGTGGTTCTGAATATAAACGGCAACACCTCCACGTCCACCATTGGCATTTCTATATTTTCTGTAGATGTTATAACCTTGTATTTCTACCACTGTATCATCAAACTCATTCTCTAAGTGAGTTTCAAAGATAGTCAGAATATGAATGTCATCTGTTACTAGAAATGTATTGATTTCATGAACCTTGTTTCTTAGCCCACGTTAATATATGTAGCTTATTTTAAGCACTTTCTTCCGGGACGCTTACTTGTTTTCAGTGCTTTAATGGGAAGCTTAGCAGAAGTAGACATGCTCATGTTATTTATGTTAGTGCAGGGTGAGCTGCTCACAGTGGACGTCCTCCTAGGGCCTCTGAACCAAATAAATACTGTTAGCACTGAGGCACAGCTATTGTATACAGTAATCATGTGCCTCAGTGCTAACAGTATTTATTTGGTTCAGAGGCACATGATTACTGTATACAATAGCTGTAGGATCAGCAGAGGCGTTCAGGGATTTATTTAGAATTCAAGGCACACTTAACCAGCCTGCCTACCACAGCATTCTGCAGTGATATGTAATCCCATCTGCTTTGCGCTTAGTGGGACTATCATTTGTTTTTCAACAGGACAATGACCCAACAGACCTCCAGGCTGTGTAAGGGCTATTTGACCAAGAAGGAGAGTGATGGAGTGCTGCATCAGATGACCCGACCTCAACCCAAATGAGATGGTTTGGGATGAGTTGGAGAGCAGAGTGAAGGAAAAGCAGCCAACAATTGCTCAGCATATGCGGGAACTCCTTCAAGAGTGTTGGAAAAACATTCCAGGTGAATCTGGTTGAGAGAATGCCAAGAGTGTGCAAAGCTGTCATCAAGGCAAAGGGTGGCTAGTTTGAAGAATATAAAATATATTTTGATTTGTTTAACACTTTTTTTTGGTTACTACATGATTCCATATGTGTATTTTATAGTTTTGATGTCTTCACGATTATTCTACAATGTAGAAAATAAAGAAAAACCCTGGAATGAGTAGTTGTGTCCAAACTTTTGACGGGTACTGTGTATAATTTAACAGACGCTCTTATCTGCAGCGACTTACATTAAGTAGTGGGTGCTGACATTTTCCTACTTTTCCCTTGTGAGAATTGAACACACAACCCCAGCGTTGCCAACGCCATGCCCTTACCAATTGAGCCGCACGGGACTTCCCGTTTTCACACTCACACCGAGTATTCAAATCACCTAGACTTTCCATGACATCGACTGACCAGGTGAATCCATGTCAAAGCCGTGATCCCTTATTGATGTCACTTGTTAAATCCACTTCAATCAGTGTAGATCGGGCCTGGGCAACTCCAGTCCTCGGAGGCCTGATTGGTGTCACTGTTTTTCATTACATTACATTTAAGTCATTTAGCAGACGCTCTTATCCAGAGCGACTTACAAATTGGTGCATTCACCTTATGACATCCAGTGGAACAGCCACTTTCCCCAGCCCCAGCTAACACACCTGACTCCAATAATCAACTAATCATGATCTTCAGTTTAGAATGCAATTAGTTTAAATCAGGTGTGTTTGCTAGGGATGGGGGTAAAAGTGTGACTCCAATCAGGCCCTAGGGATGGGGGTAAAAGTGTGACTCCAATCAGGCCCTAGGGATGGGGGTAAAAGTGTGATTCCAAACAGGCCCTAGGGATGGGGGTAAAAGTGTGACTCCAATCAGTCCCTAGGGATGGGGGAAAAGTGTGACTCCAATCAGTCCCTAGGGATGGGGGTAAAAGTGTGACTCCAATCAGGCCCTAGGGATGGGGGTAAAAGTGTGATTCCAAACAGGCCCTAGGGATGGGGGTAAAAGTGTGACTCCAATCAGTCCCTAGGGATGGGGGGAAAAGTGTGACTCCAATCAGTCCCTAGGGATGGGGGTAAAAGTGTGACTCCAATCAGGCCCTAGGGATGGGGGTAAAAGTGTGACTCCAATCAGGCCCTAGGGATGGGGGTAAAAGTGTGACTCCAATCAGGCCCTAGGGATGGGGGTAAAAGTGTGACTCCAATCAGGCCCTAGGGATGTGGGGACAAGTGTGACTCCAATCAGGCCCTAGGGATGGGGGTAAAAGTGTGACTCCAATCAGGCCCTAGGGATGGGGGTAAAAGTGTGACTCCAATCAGGCCCTAGGGATGGGGGTAAAAGTGTGACTCCAATCGGGCCCTAGGGATGGGGGTAAAAGTGTGACTCCAATCAGGCCCTAGGGATGGGGGTAAAAGTGTGAATTTACCAATCAGGCCCTACAAAGGGATGGGGGTGCATCTAAAGTGTGACTCCAATCAGGTGGGGTTTCAGGTGTCTCCGGAAGGTGGTGATTGACTCAATGGGGGTAAAAGTGTGACTCCAATCAGTCCCTAGGTATGGGGGTAAAAGTGTGACAATAATCAGGCCCCCGAGGACTGGAATAGCCCAGGCCTGTTGTCGATGAAAGGGAGGAGACAGGTAAAAAAAATACATTTTCAAGCGTTGAGATAATTGAGACATGGATTGTGTATGTGTGCCATTCAGAGGGTGAATGATTAGGACAACATATTGAGATATAGAACATATTCAGAGGGTGAATGATTAGGACAACATATTGAGATATAGAACACATTCAGAGGGTGAATGGACCAGACAAAAGAATGCCTTTGGGATATGGTAGTTGGTGACAGGCTCACTGGTTTTAAGTGTGTCAAGAACTGCAACGCTGCTGGGTTTTTCACGCTCAACAGGGTATAGGGTGCACTATTTAGGGAATAGGGTGCACTATTTAGGGAATAACGTGCACTATCTAAGGAATAGGGTGCAATATTTAGGGAATAGGGTGCAGTATTTAGGGAATAGGGTGCAGTATTTAGGGAATAGGGTGCACTATTTAGGGATTAGCGTGCACCATCTAGGGAATAGGGTGCAGTATTTAGGGAATAGGGTGCACTATTTAAGGAATAGGGTGCACTATATAGGGAATAGGGTGCCATTTGGGAAACTTAGTCAAAAGCCCACATGGCTCAGTTCCTATAGATACCGATGTTGTGGCGCCCCCTGGTGGAACAGTCGAAGGTCATCTGTGTTTTAGTTCCACTGTTATGTGTTAGTAACAGACAGTAGTAGTTGGTTACAGCAGTTGTACACACACACACACACACACACACACACACACACACACACACACACACACACACACACACACACACACACACACACACACACACACACACACACACACACACACACACACACACACACACACAGTGGTGTAAAGTAACCAAGTACTTTAAGTATTTTTTTGGGGGGTATCTGTACTTTACATTACTATTTATATTTACTCCGCTACATTCCTAAAGAAAATATGTACGTTTTATTCCTTACATTTTCCCTGACATCCAAAAGTACCTGTTACATTTCGAAAGCTTAGCAGGACAGGAAAATTGTCTAATTCATGCACTTATCAAGAGAACACGTAGTCATACCTACTGCCTCTAATCTGGAGGAATCACTAAACACAAATGCTTAGTTTGTGAATGATGTCTGAGTGCCCCTAGCCAGGGAGATTTAGGTCAGGGAGGACATTTTGTGAATGATGTCTGAGTGTCGGAGCGTGCCCCTAGCCAGGGCCGTAACCAGGGAGATTTAGGTCAGGGAGGACATTTTGTGAAAGTGGAACTCATTTACTGCATTTGTATACAATTAAAACATGTTAAAACGCTGTTTGGAGAACAGCAACAACAAGCGAAAATGCCCCCAGCCGTTATCACCTCGGCTGCTGTAGATTCATTCACCCAGCCATTATCACCTTGGCTGCTGTAGATTCATTCACCCAGCCATTATCACCTCGGTTGCTGTAGATTCATTCACCCAGCCATTATCACCTTGGCTGCTGTAGATTCATTCACCCAGCCGTTATCACCTCGGCTGCTGTAGATTCATTCACCCAGCCATTATCACCTCTGTAGATTCATTCACCCAGCTCGGCTGCTGTAGATTCATTCACCCATCCATTATCACCTCGGCTGCTGTAGATTCATTCACCCAGCCATTATCACCTCGGCTGCTGTAGATTCATTCACCCAGCCATTATCACCTCGGCTCAGCTGATTCATTCCCCCATCCATTCATTCACCCAGCCATTATCACCTCGGCCGCTGTAGATTCATTCACCCATCCATTATCACCTCGGCTGCTGTAGATTCATTCACCCAGCCATTATCACCTCGGCTGCTGTAGATTCATTCACCCAGCCATTATCACCTCGGCTGCTGTAGATTCATTCACCCAGCCATTATCACCTCGGCTGCTGTAGATTCATTCACCCAGCCATTATCACCTCGGCTGCTGTAGATTCATTCACCCAGCCATTATCACCTCGGCCGCTGTAGATTCATTCACCCAGCCATTATCACCTCGGCTGCTGTAGATTCATTCACCCAGCCATTATCACCTGCTGTAGATTCATTCACCCAGCCATTTTCACCCAGCCATTATCACCTGGCTGCTGATTCATGTCAGATTCATGCCCCCAGCCATTATCACCTCGGCTGCTGTAGATTCATTCACCCAGCCATTATCACCTCGGCTGCTGTAGATTCATGCCCCAGCCATTATCACCTTGGCTGCTGTAGATTCATTCCCCCAGCCATTATCACCTCGGCTGCTGTAGATTCATTCACCCAGCCATTATCACTGTAGATTCTCACCCAGCCGCTGTAGATTCATTCACCCAGCCATTATCACCTCGGCTGCTGTAGATTCATGCCCCCAGCCATTATCACCTTGGCTGCTGTAGATTCATGCCCCCAGCCATTATCACCTCGGCTGCTGTAGATTCATTCACCCAGCCATTATCACCTCGGCTGCTGTAGATTCATGCCCCCAGCCATTATCACCTCGGCTGCTGTAGATTCATTCCCCAGCCATTATCACCTCGGCTGCTGTAGATTCATTCACCCAGCCATTATCACCTCGGTTGCTGTAGATTCATTCACCCAGCCATTATCACCTCGGCTGCTGTAGATTCATTCACCCAGCCATTATCACCTCGGCTGCTGTAGATTCATTCACCCAGCCATTATCACCTCGGCTGCTGTAGATTCATGCCCCCAGCCATTATCACCTCGGCTGCTGTAGATTCATGCCCCCAGCCATTATCACCTCGGCTGCTGTAGATTCATGCCCCCAGCCATTATCACCTGCTGTAGATTCATTCACCCATCCATTATCTGCTGTAGATTCATGCCCCCAGCCATTATCACCTCGGCGCTGTAGATTCATGCCCCCAGCCATTATCACCGGCTGCTGGTTGCCCAGCCATTATCACCTTGGCTGCTGTAGATTCATTCACCCAGCCATTATCACCTCGGCTGCTGTAGATTCATTCACCCAGCCATTATCACCTCGGTTGCTGTAGATTCATTCACCCAGCCATTATCACCTCGGTTGCTGTAGATTCATTCACCCAGCCATTATCACCTCGGTTGCTGTAGATTCATGCCCCCAGCCATTATCACCTCGGCTGCTGTAGATTCATTCACCCAGCCATTATCACCTCGGCCGCTGTAGATTCATTCACCCAGCCATTATCAACTGTATTATTTGCTTTCTGATTATATTTTAATAGGATCTGATGTTCATATTGATACAGTGGTTGTATTGTAATGCAGGTCTATAGGGAAGATGGGTCCTGTGGAGATGTTCATATTGAAAGTGGCTGTATTTTAATGTCGGCCCATAGGGAAGATACAGTATATCACAAAAGTGAGTACACCCCTCACATTTTTGTAAATATTTGAGTATATCTTTTCATGTGACAACATTGAAGAAATGACACTTTGCTACAATGTAAAGTAGTGAGTGTTCAGCCTGTATAACAGTGTAAATTTGCTGTCCCCTCAAAATAACTCAACACACAGCCAGCCATTAAATGTCTAAACCGCTGGCAACAAAAGTGAGTACACCCCTAAGTGAAAGTGTCCAAATTGGGCCCACCATCATTTTCCGGCACTGCCTTAAGCCTCTTGGGCATGGAGTTCACCAGAGCTTCACAGGTTGCCACTGGAGTCCTCTTCCACTCCTCCATGACGACATCACGGAGCTGGTGGATGTTAGAGACTCCTCCACCTTCCGTTTGAGGACGCCCCACAGATGCTCAATAGGGTTTAGGTCTGGAGACATGCTTGGCCAGTCCATCACCTTTACCCTTGTAGTGGCCAATAGATTCAAACATGACACGACCAATAACTTTTTGAATTCAATGATAGACTTTTAATACAGCCCCGTATCAGAAGCCTGGAGAGCCCCACGGGACTCACGGGACCCACGGGACTCACGGCACTCCAGAGCTCTCGCTCTCCTTTTTATCTCCTTGCATACATTATCAGTTCATCCCCCCTTCCTGTGGCTTGTGCTCAGACCCAGTAATTAACTCTGTGTCCCTTTTGTGTGTGTCTCTAGTTTTTAGTGTGTTCAGCTGCCCTGGTCGCCTTCACTTCATATGGTTATCTAAGATCAAACAGACTTGTGTCCCCTGTGATGTGATTGATGCCTGCAATCCATCAGTTAGTCATTTGGCTGACCCCGTCCTTAGGCAACCTCTTTCATCCTTGTATGTCCAGCTAGTCTTAAGCATCTATGTGTCTGCATTTTTTGTGTCCCCTATGACCTTCAACTTCTTCCTGCCCTATACAATATAGAATGCATTTTTACCAGAACAAGGAATGAACCCATAATTGTACCTTTTCTCTTTTGTTATCAAATCATGTATATAATTCTACCACACCCTCAGCTTCTTTAGCAAGGCAGTGGTCGTCTTGGAGGTGTGTTTTGGGTCTTATCATGTTGAAATACTGCCCTGCGGCCCAGTCTCCGAAGGGAGGGGATCATGCTCTGTTAAGGTATCTTTACTTTCACTGAAGTATGACAATTGGGTACTTTTTCCACCACTCTGCACACACACACACACACACACACACACAGGCTATATTTGCTCACTCATCACCTCTCTACACTGGGCCGTTTTGTGTTGAAACTGTTGGGCCTTTTCCCCTGGCGTAACAACAAATCCAAATCTCGTTTCCTCCCCGTACGTCGGGTTACAAACGTTTATTATGAAAATATGTACAGTACTTTGTTTTCTAGCTGACTTAAATGGGTCAGGAAATGTCATGTGAATGTTTCCCAGAACAATGAGGCCATTATAAATGATATACATTATATACATGATATACATTAAAAGGACAGAAATGTGCAGGTTTGAAAAGAGGCGTGTTGTGTTACATTATACAGTATAGAGGTCAACCTCTAATACACTATATAATGTGACTTTCCAAATGGCCCCCTACTCCGCCCTATAGGCCCTGGTCATAAGTAGCACACTAAACAGGGAATAGGGTGCTATTTGGGACAGAATAGGGAATAGGATGCTATCTGGGACTAATAGGGAATAGGGTGCTATCTGGGACTAAACAGGGAATAGGGTGCTATCTGGGACTAATAGGGAATAGGGTGCTATCTGGGACTAATAGGGAATAGGGTGCTATTTGGGACAGAATAGGGAATATGGTGCTATTTGGGACAGAACAGGGAATAGGGTACTATTTGGGACTAAACAGATCAGATATCAACACACTCATTCGGACTGCATGCATGGCATATAGAAAAAACAGCAACCTATATCAATTATATTAACATTCATCATTGTCCTTATGTGTGAGGAGAGAGGAGGATGAGAGAGAGAGAGAAGAGGAGGATGAGAGAGAAGAATGAGAGAGAAGAATGAGAGAGAAGAATGAGAGAGAAGAATGAGAGAGAAGAATGAGAGAGGAGAATGAGAGAGGAGAATGAGAGAGGAGAATGAGGAGAGAGCAGAGTGAGAGCAGAGAGAGAGCAGAGAGAGAGCAGAGAGAGAGAGAGAGAGAGAGAGAGAGAGGAGAGCTGGAGCTGATGTCAGTTGTCCAGATGAGAGAGAGTCTGTGAGATCCATGTCTGAGAGGATAGAGGAGAGCCTCTTCAGGACAGGAGAGAGGGGAGGTTCTCTGGAAAGTTGACAGAATGAGAGAGGTCAGAATGAGAGGGGAATGAGAGAGGAGAATGAGAGAGGAGAATGGCTTTATCAGAGTGAGAATGAGAGAGGAGAATGAGAGAGGAGAGAAGAGGACTGGAGTGTGAGAGAAGAGAGAGAGGAGAGAGAGAGAATGAGAGGGAGAATGAGAGAGGAGAGAGAGAGGAGAGAGAGAGAAGAATGAGAGAGGAGAGAGAAGAATGAGAGGAGAATGAGAGGAGAATGAGAGGAGAATGAGAGGAGAATGAGAGAGGAGAATGAGAGAGGGAGAGAAGAGGAGGAGAGTGTGAGAGAAGAGGAGGAGAGTGTGAGAGAGAAGAGAGAGAGAGAGAGGAGAATGAGAGAGGAGGAGAGAGGAGAGAGAAGAATGAGAGAGGAGAGAGAGAAGAATGAGAGGAGAATGAGAGAGGAGAATGAGAGAGGAGAATACGTCACACAGTAACCTGAGAGAACAGAATGGGCAGAGGTTTGAGTTCCTTTAAGAGATTGAACTTGGTTCTTCTGGTTTGTGGTTTGAAAACAGGACTTTGCGAGAGAGGAGAATGAGAGAGGAGAGAAGAGGAGGAGAGTGTGAGAGAAGAAAGCGAGTTTTCATTGGAGAATGAGAGAGGAGAATGAGAGAGAGAGAAAGAGCAGAGGAGAATGAGAGAGGAGAATGAGTGCACTAAATGGGATAGGAGCTCTGGTCTAAAGAGGAGAGAAGAGGAGGAGAGTGTGAGAGCTGGCATGCTGATGTCACCCCTCTCTTTCTGTTGTCCAGATGTGTCCGTGTGTCTGTGTCTGTATCCATGTCTGTTCTTCTAGGATACAGGTAAATGCCTCTTCAGGACATCCTTGGCGTTGCTGGGGAGGTTCTCTGGAAAGTTGACATCAAACTCCACCACCAGGTCACCTCTCTGCTCGGGGTTCTTGGGTAAGGGGAGGCCCTGTCCTGCTACAGTCTGTTTCATGCCTGGCTTTATCACATCCGTGATCTTCATGTTACATGTCTTCCCGTCTATCGTAGACACCGTCACAGAGCAGCCGCACAACGACTGGAAGAGGAGAGAGAGAGAGAGGAGAGTAGAGAGATGAGGGAGAGAGAGGAGAGTAGAGAGATGAGAGAGTAGAGACGAGAGAGAAGAGAAGAGAGAGAGGAGAGGGGAGAGGAGAGGGAGAGAGTAGAGAGCGAGGAGAGAGAGAGAGTAGAGAGAGGGGGAGAGAGTAGAGAGAGAGTAGAGAGAGAGAGCGAAAGAGAGGAGAGAGAGAGAAGAGAGAAGAGAGAGGAGAGAGGAGAGAGGAGAGAGATAGAGGGAGGAGAGAGATAGGAGAGAGATAGGAGAGAGTCACACAGAGTGTAAAACACAGGGCACACATACGTCACACAGTAACCTGCTAGTCATTAACAGAATGGGCATTTAGGTTTGTGGTTCCTTTAACAGATTGAACTTGTGTTTTTCTGGTTTGGTGGTTTGCTAAAACAGGACTTTGCTTCTAAGTAGAAAATATGCTTCATTACTGATAAGCAAAGGCTCAGGCAGCGATTTAAAGTAAAGCTGTTTTCATTGTATGAATTCCGACAACATTTCCAGAACATTCGCACGAGGGCGTCCCAAATGGCACCCTACTCCGTATTGTGCCCTGGTCAAAAGTAGTGCACTAAATAGGGAATAGGGCTCTGGTCTAAAGTAGTGCACTATATGGGGAATAGGGCTCTGGTCTAAAGTAGTGCACTATATGGGGAATAGGGCTCTGGTCTAAAGTAGTGCACTATATGGGGAATAGGGCTCTGGTCTAAAGTAGTGCACTATATGGGGAATAGGGCTCTGGTCTAAAGTAGTGCACTAAATAGGGAATAGGGCCCTGGTCTAAAGTAGTGCACTATATAGGGAATAGGGCCCTGGTCTAAAGTAGTGCACTATATAGGGAATAGGGCTCTGGTCTAAAGTAGTGCACTAAATAGGGAATAGGGCTCTGGTCTATAGTAGTGCACTATATGGGGAATAGGGCTCTGGTCTAAAGTAGTGCACTACATGGGGAATAAGGGTGTAATTTGGGATGCATTCACCATGATATTATACAGCATTACAGGCACTTTGTTGTTTTAATCAAAAACACGACTGAGCTCAAGTCACGATAAGAGAGAAGAGGAGGAGAGGGCAAGAGGAGAGTCCACCTCCATGAGAGAGAGAGAGAGAGAGAGAGAGAGAGAGAGAGAGAGAACAGAGAGAGAGAGTTGGCGAGAGAGAGAGAGAGAGAGAGAGAGAGGAGCAGGGGGAGAGTGGAGAGAGTGTAAGAGGAGAAGAGAGCCCTGAGTCTGGAGAGAGAGAGAGAGAGACCCCTTTGAGACCTGAGGGACAAAGAGGGGAACAGAGAGAGAGAGGCAAGAGAGAGAGAGGAGGAGAGATAGATGACAGAGCAGGCCATATTAGTAGTCCTAACTCAGTCAGTATGCGTGGGCTACCAGCCTGCTGTCTCTTCACACTCCTGAAGTGTTACTGCCTCCTCTCCTGTTTCTCTCCTTTACAGTGGGAATTGCATAACATCCTCCTTATATCATAATGTTCTCTATCTGCACTGGTCTAAACCCTGTTCCCCCTCCAGTCTGCTGAACAATGACCAGGCTTGTGTTCAGTAGACCCCAAAACAGGAGATTGTGAAGTGAAACAGGACGGTATCACTTGAACTTGACCAACAAGATCACAGATTTACATTTTCTGTTGCAAAATGTTCTGCTACGATGTGCCAACTGAACACGATCCATTCCGAATGCCTAGTTCTATAGCATCTACACTAGCCAGACCGACTGAACACGATCCATGCTGAATGCCTAGTTCTATAGCATCTACACTAGCCAGACGGACTGAACACGATCCATTCTGAATGCCTAGTTCTATAGCATCTACACTAGCCAGACCGACTGAACACGATCCATTCTGAATGCCTAGTTCTATAGCGTCTACACTAGCCAGACCGACTACAGGGAAAGGGTTGCTCACAGAATAACCATGTAGACTCTACCATACACCCAGGGATCCATTCTGAATGCCTATTTCTATAGCATCTACACTAGCCAGACCGACTGAACACGATCCATTCTGAATGCCTAGTTCTATAGCATCTACACTAGCCAGACCGACTGAACACGATCCATTCTGAATGCCTAGTTCTATAGCATCTACACTAGCCAGACCGACTGAACACGATCCATTCTGAATGCCTAGTTCTATAGCATCTACACTAGCCAGACCGACTGAACACGATCCATTCTGAATGCCTAGTTCTATAGCATCTACACTAGCCAGACCGACTGAACACGATCCATTCTGAATGTCTATTTCTATAGCGTCTACACTAGCCACACTGAACCACCTTGTACTGGAAGTGTTTCCCCTTACTCTCACTTTGAGGCGGGCCACCAAGATCCGCCCCAAGCAAAACCCATCTCACCTGTCGTAGACTAACTTTCACCGGGTACACGATGTCCGACCCCTCCCTTCTAAAGTGCATGTGGGGCTTGTCCTTGATGACGAACACGATATCAGCAGGGATGGTATTGGGCGACTCGTCTCCTTCTCTGGGGAACGTGATCTTGGTCCCCTCCTTCCACCCTCTCTTAATCTCTATGGTGAGAATCTTATCCTCCGTCCTCATGGTCCGTCCGTCAGGGTTCATCCTCTTCCTGCTGATCTTCATCCTCTTGGTGCAACCATGAAACACTTCCTCCAGCGATACCCGCAGCTCGTGATGAACGGCCGGGTCCTGCTTCCTCCTCTGCTGCCCACCAATCCCCACGGGACGGTCCCGAGGGAACCCGTTGAGGTTAAACGAGGTGAACGAACCGAACGGGTCGTTGCCGTCCACCTCCATGTCCTCGTCGTCCCCGCCGCCCGGACCGCGTCCGTTGGCCTTGCGGCCGAAGAACATCTCGAACGGGTTGGCGCCGCCGAAGAAGGTGGCGAAGGTAGCATGGGGGTCGCCGTGGAACGTGTAAGAGGTGAAGTTGCTGCCCTGTCCGTCTGGACCGTTGCCGGGGCCGCCACCCCCTTTGAGACCTGAGGGACAAAAGGGGGAACAAGGACACAGGCGTCATCAACAGTCCAGGTAATATAGATGACAACCTACTATATACTGCACCAGACATAGGTCAAATATCCTTAAGCTGTACTTGAGTTTGTCCGGTATAATAAAATCAATTGAATGCTCCCAAAAGCACAACCTCCTAAATCAAGTGCTCTGAAAGTATTGTGGATGTGATCTGTACAGTCACAGAATAACCATGTCGACTCTGTACCATACAGGGAAAGGGTTGCTCACAGAATAACCATGTAGACTCTGTACCATACAGGGAAAGGGTTGTTCACAGAATAACCATGTAGACTCTGTACCATACAGGGAAAGGGTTGTTCCCAGAATAACCATGTAGACTCTGTACCATACAGGGAAAGGGCTGTTCACAGAATAACCATGTAGACTCTGTACCATACAGGGAAAGGGCTGTTCACAGAATAACCATGTAGACTCTGTACCATACAGGGAAAGGGTTGCTCACAGAATAACCATGTAGACTCTGTACCATACAGGGAAAGGGTTGCTCACAGAATAACCATGTAGACTCTGTACCATACAGGGAAAGGGTTGTTCCCAGAATAACCATGTAGACTCTGTACCATACAGGGAAAGGGTTGTTCACAGAATAACCATGTAGACTCTGTACCATACAGGGAAAGGGTTGTTCACAGAATAACCATGTAGACTCTGTACCATACAGGGAAAGGGTTGTTCCCAGAATAACCATGTAGACTCTGTACCATACAGGGAAAGGGCTGTTCCCAGAATAACCATGTAGACTCTGTACCATACAGGGAAAGGGTTGTTCACAGAATAACCATGTAGACTCTGTACCATACAGGGAAAGGGCTGTTCCCAGAATAACCATGTAGACTCTGTACCATACAGGGAACGGGTTGTTCACAGAATAACCATGTAGACTCTGTACCATACAGGGAAAGGGTTGTTCACAGAATAACCATGTAGACTCTGTACCATACAGGGAAAGGGTTGTTCCCAGAATAACCATGTAGACTCTGTACCATACAGGGAAAGGGTTGCTCACAGAATAACCATGTAGACTCTGTACCATACATGGAACGGGTTGTTCACAGAATAACCATGTAGACTCTGTACCATACAGGGGAAGGGCTGTTCACAGAATAACCATGTAGACTCTGTACCATACAGGGAAAGGGCTGTTCCCAGAATAACCATGTAGACTGTACCATACAGGGAAAGGGCTGTTCCCAGAATAACCATGTAGACTCTGTACCATACAGGGAAAGGGTTGTTCACAGAATAACCATGTAGACTCTGTACCATACAGGGAAAGGGTTGTTCACAGAATAACCATGTAGACTCTGTACCATACAGGGAAAGGGCTGTTCCCAGAATAACCATGTAGACTCTGTACCATACAGGGAAAGGGCTGTTCCCAGAATAACCATGTAGACTCTGTACCATACAGGGAAAGGGTTGTTCCCAGAATAACCATGTAGACTCTGTACCATACAGGGAAAGGGTTGTTCACAGAATAACCATGTAGACTCTGTACCATACAGGGAAAGGGTTGTTCACAGAATAACCATGTAGACTCTGTACCATACAGGGAAAGGGTTGTTCACAGAATAACCATGTAGACTCTGTACCATACAGGGAAAGGGTTGTTCACAGAATAACCATGTAGACTCTGTACCATACAGGGAAAGGGTTGTTCACAGAATAACCATGTAGACTCTGTACCATACAGGGAAAGGGTTGCAATCCTACATTGATGCCGCTCTAATATAAACAGTGAGATCATGAGTCCTATAGCCCCCAATGTCAAGACATCGGTCAGTGGATTCCTCCCACCCATGGCAAATCTGCTCTTTCCCCATCTGCTGTTTGAAAGGGTCATGATGCCTTCAGCTAGTAACATTATCCATATTGACATGTTCGATTATCAATTCATGTAATTGACAGTAGCCTAAAAAATAATACAATCTGATCTTTTTTTCCTGTATTTCTGACCAATCAACAGCCATGTCTACATATTATGCGCAGATCGATATGCCACCCTGACAACAGAGAAATGTCTGCTTATTGGCTTTCTTATTATCATAAATGGTATGAATAAATAATGAGGGAAATGCTGTGTGGTCTCTTCTAACCAGTGTGGTTAAAATATCGGTCTGTATGACTTGTATAATGGCCCATTCTATTACAACGTGTTCTGTTGTTTACTAAATAATGGACTGGATGAAATGACAAGAAACCCAGGAATTAATAAACATCCGAATGTGTCCTGTTTTCTTACCTTCTTCTCCATACTGATCATAGATCTCCCTTTTCTTCGGATCACTGAGGACTTCATATGCCTCGGCGATCTCCTTAAATTTCTCCTCGGCGTTGGCCGCTTTGTTTTTGTCCGGGTGCCATTTCAGAGCCTGTTTTCTGTACGCCTTTTTAATGTCCTCGTCAGCCGCTCCTTTCACTATCCCAAGGATTTTATAATAGTCTTTCCCCATAGTTCCCCCGAAGCGGCCCCTTGCAGTAGCCAAAGAGAAGCTGCCTGTTAGTTTGATGGGGAATCCAGGAGAGGAGAGACAAGAGACAAACCCCTTTGAGGAAGTTGATATGGCGACAAGCGAAAGAAAAACCCTGAACCGCTTCTCTCTGCCTCTCTAAACAACAATAACTAGTAGATAGACACGGAGGTTGAATCGTGAGAAGCTAGAGAACGGGATGTGATGTAGCGATGTTTAGCGTGGTTACTCAGCGCTGTGGATCCTGGGTTATTTATCCATCACCCTCCCCCGTTAGACTCCCTTTAAATAGCTGTGGCTCCCTCTCCTGCGTCCGACCCACCGGCGGCGTTGCTCGCTGTCATCCAGGGGCTCTTCATAGATGCTAAATTTTGCTAAAGCACGTCATTTCCCATATTCGGCAAAGATTCCGGTTTTTATTTGATTATTTCTGTTTAAACACCCATCCACATGGAATTGACATCTCAACTTGAGTGACAAGAACATGGTAGCCTACATAAAACAATAATTACACTGTAACAGTCTTGACTGGTTATTATAGGTCCTGTGATAAAGGGCTGGTGTTTGGTAAGAGGAGGACGATTTGAATTGAGAAATTGCCTAAATTTGGTGCCTTCCTGTTCAAATGATCAGCTACGGCGAGGAGGAGGTCCATTACCAGAGGACAGGCCTCCTGTCAAGGCTTATAGACCTCTGACCTGTACGTACTGAGACAGACACTAACCTCTGACCTGTACCTACTGAGACAGACACTAACCTCTGACCTGTACCTCCCGAGAGAGACACTAACCTCTGACCTGTACCTACTGAGACAGACACTAACCTCTGACCTGTACCTACTGAGAGAGACACTAACCTCTGACCTGTACCTACTGAGACAGACACTAACCTCTGACCTGTACCTACTGAGACAGACACTAACCTCTGACCTGTACCTACTGAGACAGACACTAACCTCTGACCTGTACCTACTGAGACAGACACTAACCTCTGACCTGTACCTACTGAGACAGACACTAACCTCTGACCTGTACCTACTGAGACAGACACTAACCTCTGACCTGTACCTACTGAGACAGACACTAACCTCTGACCTGTACCTACTGAGAGAGACACTAACCTCTGACCTGTACCTACTGAGACAGACACTAACCTCTGACCTGTACCTACTGAGACAGACACTAACCTCTGACCCATACCTCCCGAGACAGACACTAACCTCTGACCCGTACCTCCCGAGACAGACACTAACCTCTGACCCATACCTCCCGAGACAGACACTAACCTCTGACCCATACCTCCCGAGACAGACACTAACCTCTGACCTGTACCTACTGAGACAGACACTAACCTCTGACCTGTAGGCCTCCTGAGATAGACACTAACCTCTGACCTGTACCTACTGAGACTGACACTAACCTCTGACCCGTAGGCCTCCTGTCCAGGCTTATTTATAGACAACACTTGAGACAGACACTAACCTCTGGTCCATAGGCCCACTAAACCTAAACCCTAACCCACACTAACCTCTGACCTGTACCTACTGAGACAGACACCAACCTCTGGTCCATAGGCCCACTAAACCTAAACCCTAACCCACACTGACCTCTGACCTGTACCTACTGAGACAGACACTAACCTCTGGTCCATAGGCCCACTAAACCTAAACCCTAACCCACACTAACCTCTGACCTGTACCTACTGAGACAGACACCAACCTCTGGTCCATAGGCCCACTAAACCTAAACCCTAACCCACACTGACCCACTGACTGTCTTTAAAATGATCAACTTGGATTAGCTAACACATCGTGCCATTGGAACACAGGAGTGATGGTTGCTGATAATGGGCCTCTGTACACCTATGTAGACATTCCATTAAAAAATCAGTAATTTCCAGCTACAATAGTCATTTACAACATTAACAATGTCTACACTGTATTTCTGATCAATTTGATGTTATTTTAATGGACACAAAAAGTAGCTTTTCTTTCAAAAACAAGGACATTTCTTAAGTGACCCCCGACCTTTTGAACGGTAGTTTCTATTCTACTGTATCTTAGTCTATGCCTCTCTGACATTGCTCATCCCAATATTTATATATACTTCATTCCTTTACTTTAGATTTGTGTGTATTATAATAATATAATAATAATAATAATATATGCCATTTAGCAGACGCTTTTATCCAAAGCGACTTACAGTCATGTGTGCATACATGCTACGTATGGGTGGTCCCGGGGATCGAACCCACTACCCTGGCGTTACAAGCGCCATGCTCTACCAACTGAGCTACAGATTGTTGGATGACAGCACAGCATTTGGTGTGTGCCAGGTGCAGAGAGAGGCTCAAGAGAGGTTCCCAGATATGAAATCAGTCATGATGTATCATATGCAGAGACGGTAAGACCGGTTGTTGGTGCTACAGTGTAGGAATGATGGGAGCTTTACACAGCTGTTCCTGTACTAAGTGGACCTACTGTCGGGCTTGGTGTTTTTTCTGGTCCTGGTATGGTTTTTCTCGAGGCCTGTTCAGAAATCTTCAAGCTCAAGAACGTGAGGTGTCAAAGGAAACTTTGATAATGAAGTTGATAAGTTGACTTCATAGCATTTATTGGTAAGGTTATCAATATGACTCGGGTTGTGGAAAGCAGAAATGTCAGGTTGAAGATTATTGTGGAGACAACAAAAGCTATTGGGGGAAAGGGGGTGTGGTAGAAGTAGGGATTTATTTTATTCATATTGTTTTTTCGAATTGTGTGGATCGTGATTAATCGTACATTCCAGCACAGTAGGTGGCGGCATTCACTTTAAACGTTTGTTTGCGGACAGCCATGATATCATCAAAGATGTTCTACTGTGATATCATAGTAGCAGCAAGCAGAATAATTCCGCCTTCTTCTTTGATGGACGCAATGACAGAGCCATTTCGCGAGATTTGTGTGGCCTTCTCTGCTGTGTCGCAGCACGCACAGCGACAGCAAATATTACTCAACCAAGACCACAGCCACAGTCGTTTCCAACCAGGCAAAAATAAGTCAGAGTGGGCAGAACAAACAAGTGGGCGGGCAGAGCCAAGCATATGTTAGCGAGATCCTATTGGCGCGTTCTAGCATTGATCTGCATATTTCCGTTAGGGAAACACCTCCTCTGTGCAGTGCGCATGTGCATTAACTCGATTCGCCTTTGCACTCCTTCTGAACAACGAGATTTTTTAAAACCTTTGCAACGGGTAAAGTCTACAAAATGTAATACATTCTGTTCATAACATATTGTAGTTTTGAGAACAGAGTGCTGTATTGAAATCAAATGTTTAATCGACGAGAAAATGTGCAGAATATCGGACAAAATCAAATCTCGTTCTATCCTTCTGCCACAGCCGGCCAGTGGGCTTCCTGTCACTACCATATTTGGGTGTGGAAACGCCATTAGCGGATGCTTCAGTTTTATACATCCGGTGAAAAATCTGTATCCTTGTTCTATCCGTGTGGTCAGGATCATTTCCGATGAGAACGGCCATTTTCTCTCTCTCTCCGGATTTGTTCATTTGCAACAGATATGGCCGACTATTCAAACGTGGCTCCGCCGTCGGGAAATGGCGCAGGAATGAACGACGCGTTTAAAGACGCACTTCAGCGAGCTCGACAGGTAAAGATAAATCATTGAATATGGTTTTGTTGAAGCACGTCGAAATTGAAAACTCGTCAAAAGCAAATCAACTTTAGGCCTTAAACCTCCAACTTGCCAACGAGACGATTTTGCGGCCTTCGGGAAGATGCCTGTTGAATTAAAGCTAAATAGATGTAGTTAAGTCTATTTAGTCTAGCTAATTAACCAGGTATTGCTACGCTAATTTAGCTATCTGTTTCAATGTGATTACGTTCGTCTGTGAATTGATCCACTAACTTAACCTACTGTACAATGTTGATATAATTTTCTATAAGGGGCTGTAAAACACAACTCTAAACTAAGTTCGCTATCTACGATATCCATATGCCCTTATCAAAGTTCCCTAATTGTATTGTTATCTGGATAAGAGCGTCTGCTAAATGACTTAAATGTAAATGTAAAATGCTGTTGAATTCTGTGGGATGTGATTGTGTGAAATGAATCACCCACCACCCCACATGCCCTCTTAACTCTGCGGAGTTAATGCAGAATATGTAAGTTTTAACTAACCAAATTGAAAACGCATTGAGAAAATAGTTAACGAAAGAAGTTGTTGTGGTTTTTTTGTCGAGGAGCCTCGTTCAACGTTATGATTCCGCTGGAACTTGGGGTGTTTTGTGTGTTTTCAGATTGCGGCAAAGATTGGGGGGGACGGCGTACCCCCCGCGGCGCCCTCAGGCAGTGAGTTTGGCTATGGAGGCCAGAAGAGACCCCTTGAAGATGCCGGTGAGTACGGTAGGCTACCCCCCCATTTCATACAAGACAGTACATGTGTTAAAATAAACCCAACACATGGTTCAGTACCGATTGCTGTTTTGGGGGTATTTTGCTACAGAGGGAATATTTTGTTTAATTTAAGAAAAATGTTAGTTATACCTTTCCATATGAGTTTGGCTATGGAGGCTTGATGAGCACACTATTCCTGAAAGACATACACCATGTATGAATGTCTTAGCGAATGCACAAGGGTCTCTGCGAACATGACAGGATCATGAAACGTGACAAGTAACCAAACCACTAATATACTGATAGACATGGATTGTCTCAGAAATATGCACAGTTCATCTTTTAATAAAGGAGAAATCATATCATTCTATTGGTCACATTCCCATATTTAGCAGTTATTGTAGGTGAAGCGAAATGCTTGTGTTCCTAGCCTAAACTGTGCAGTAATATCCAACAATTCACACCAATACACAAATCCATGTCTGTTTATGATGGACAGCAGCCTATGAGGTGCAGAGTTGAGTAACCGGGTGATGGCCACTTGAGATAGAAAGTGTTTTTCCCACTCTCTCCCAGCTTTTATGCACCTGTACTGACCTCAACTTCTGGATGGTAGCGGGGTGAACAGGCAGTGGCTCGAGTGGTTGATATCCTTGATGATCTTTTTGGTCTTCCTGTGACATCGGGTGGCGTAGGTGTCTGGAAGGGCAGGTAGTTTGCCCCCGGTGAAGTGTTGGCCAGACCGCATCAACCTCTGTATTTATATAGAATAGGTGTTGTGTATAGTAGGACGTGGGATATATACTGATACACCGGGTGATACAGTCTGGTTAGTGATATAGTCTGGTTGGGGACGATCAACAGGGCTGATATAGTCTGGTTAGTGATATAGTCTGGTTAGTGACGATCAACAGGGTGATATAGTCTGGTTAGTGATATAGTCTGGTTAGTGATGATCAACAGGGGTGATATAGTCTGGTTAGTGATATAGTCTGGTTAGTGACGATCAACAGGGGTGATATAGTCTGGTTAGTGACGATCAACAGGGGTTATATAGTCTGGTTAGTGACTATCAACAGGGGTGATATAGTCTGGTTAGTGACGATCAACAGGGGTGATATAGTCTGGTTAGTGACGATCAACAGGGTGATATAGTCTGGTTAGTGACGATCAACAGGGTGATATAGTCTGGTTAGTGATATAGTCTGGTTAGTGATGATCAACAGGGTGATACAGTCTGGTTAGTGACGATCAACAGGGTGATATAGTCTGGTTAGTGACGATCAACAGGGTGATATAGTCTGGTTAGTGATACAGTCTGGTTAGTGATACAGTCTGGTTAGTGATACAGTCTGGTTAAGAAAGATTTCATGACTTTTAATTAAAAAAAAAACGTTATTCAGTGCTGTTAATAACAGACTTGCCACAAAATGCCTGACTTGTTTTGGTTCTATATTCCCTTTTCGGCAGGATAACATCCCTGGTCGTGTGTTCAGAGATGCCCCCGTTTGTTTCTACAGAAATTCTGTTTTACATTTAAGTCATTTAGCAGACGCTCTTATCCAGAGCGACTTACAAATTGGTGCATTCACCTTATGACATCCAGTGGAACAGCCACTTTACAATAGTGCATCTAAATCTTTTAGGGGGGTGAGAAGGATTACTTATCCTATCCTAGGTATTCCTTAAAGAGGTGGGGTTTCAGGTGTCTCCGGAAGGTGGTGATTGACTCTGGCGTCGTGAGGGAGGGTTTTAATTCGATGGCTTGAAAGCTTTGCATTTCGCAGGGGGATTGTCACCTAGGTCATAAACCGGGAACCCTTGCCTTTGTCCTTAAAAAATATATATATATTTATATATTCAGTAGTTACGAAGTTGTGTTTCTAGAAAATACTATGTCTGTACCATGTCGCGCAGGAAGTGATGTCAAAAGGCCATTTTTCTTTCCAGAAGTATGAGCCCTTCCCAACTCTGCACACCGTTGACAGGGCTTAAACTCGGTCTTCATCTCAATAACGTCTCCTCTTCTCCTTTACAGACCAACCAGAGACCAAGAAGGTGGCACCTAATGACCGTGAGTATCTGCTAGGCCAGGGTCCTCGCAGTACAATATTATCACCGTACTTAGGTGCGCGATATGACATTTTATTCCCACAATTCTTCTATATGTATTGCGATTTGATGTTCCAGACGTCTTGTTCACCATGTGTCTGCAGCAGGGGGACACGGGAGAAAACGAGCTTTGACCCCGGAACTAAAATGCCTGAAAACAAATTGGCTTCCTATTTGTATAAATCAAGGAGAAAAAAAAACAAATATTTCTGGTGCAGCAAACTGGCGACAAAATGCTAGAATGTATCGTTAAGTGACTATCGATTGGTGTCCCTCATCTCTAGCTCGCTGTTAAAGGACATGTGTAGGTTGTCCTGTCTAGACTAACCATTTAAGTGTTTTTAGTGATTCATCCTGTGCTAGCAGGATTACAAGATTCTGTTATATTTATGCACAAAAATGGTTGTTTTTAGTTAGAGTGAGGTTCTTAGGACCTCCCTCTCTGAGTTAGGACCTCCCTCTCTGAGTTAGGACCTCCCTCTGAGTTCGCTGAGGGGTCTTTTTTAATGGAGCTTGGGCTAACAAATGATTTTTAAGGGATGATTAGTGATTAAAAACCAACAGCTGGCATTCCATAGATCAGATGTGGTGGGTGTCACAGAGAGAGAGAGAGAGAGCCTGGAGCAACAGAACAAAGGCCCCAGTATTCCTCATTATCCTAGCATCTAGGAGACAACACCAGAGGCAGATGACCCGAGGATGAACCCGAAGTGGCTTATGGTGCCCCTTTTAATGTATTTGGGGTCAGGGGGTTGAATCAGTGGAGACATTTTGGTATCGGGTATATGTGGAACAGGTCTGTGAAAGGGTAATGCTCTCGTGACAACTTGTTTCATTATTGCAATAATGAATGGATATTGAATAAGGGTGATTGATTGGAAGAAATGACCGTCTCTCTTATTTGAATAGAATATTCCACCACGAGTCTCCTATTCTTCTCAATGTGTTGCATGGCAGCATTTAACGTTGGGTGGGCCTTGGGTCTTTCAGAGAGTACCTTGTCAACGTTGGGTGGGCCTTGGGTCTTTCAGAGAGTACCTTGTCAACGTTGGGTGGGCCTTGGGTCTTTCAGAGAGTACCTTGTAACTTGTCAACGCTGGGTGGGCCTTGGGTCTTTCAGAGAGTACCTTGTCAACGCTGGGTGGGCCTTGGGTCTTTCAGAGAGTACCTTGTGACTTGTCAATGTTGGGTGGGCCTTGGGTCTTTCAGAGAGTACCTTGTAACTTGTCAACGCTGGGTGGGCCGTGGGTCTTTCAGAGAGTACCTTGTCAACGCTGGGTGGGCCTTGGGTCTTTCAGAGAGTACCTTGTCAACGTTGGGTGGGCCTTGGGTCTTTCAGAGAGTACCTTGTCAACGCTGGGTGGGCCTTGGGTCTTTCAGAGAGTACCTTGTCAACGTTGGGTGGGCCTTGGGTCTTTCAGAGAGTACCTTGTAACTTGTCAACGTTGGGTGGGCCTTGGGTCTTTCAGAGAGTACCTTGTCAACGCTGGGTGGGCCTTGGGTCTTTCAGAGAGTACCTTGTCAACGCTGGGTGGGCCTTGGGTCTTTCAGAGAGTACCTTGTCAACGTTGGGTGGGCCTTGGGTCTTTCAGAGAGTACCTTGTCAACGTTGGGTGGGCCTTGGGTCTTTCAGAGAGTACCTTGTCAACGTTGGGTGGGCCTTGGGTCTTTCAGAGAGTACCTTGTAACTTGTCAACGCTGGGTGGGCCTTGGGTCTTTCAGAGAGTACCTTGTCAACGCTGGGTGGGCCTTGGGTCTTTCAGAGAGTACCTTGTGACTTGTCAACGTTGGGTGGGCCTTGGGTCTTTCAGAGATTACCTTGTCAACGCTGGGTGGGCCTTGGGTCTTTCAGAGATTACCTTGTCAACGCTGGGTGGGCCTTGGGTCTTTCAGAGAGTACCTTGTGACTTGTCAACGTTGGGTCGTAAGATGAAAGGCTTTAGTCTAAAGTAGTGCACTGTATGTATAGTCGTGATGTGGGGGGGACATATTTGATATTTAAATATCATAATATTATTTTTTATTTTTTTTGTTATTACAAATGTAGTCATTGGTTCTTTGACTCTAAGTATCGATTTAGACAATTGGTAGGTAGCGTCGGCTAGTGCCAGTCGTCTGTACCTGCGCAAAAAGGCCTGCATTTTTCATGAGTCTTCCTGGGTTTGACGCTACAAGCTTGGTGCACCTGTATTTGGGGAGTTTCTCCCGTTCTTCTCTGCAGATCCTCTCCTGCTCTGTCTGGTTGGATGGGGAATGACTATATGTTCGGAAAATCAAATTGCAATAAAATCTCAGTATGGAATCGCATTACATAACGCATCGGCACCTAAGTATCACGCTAATGTCTTGTTGTGGGGTACCTGGTCATTCCCGGCCCTACTATATAGCGACTTGGGTCATTCCGGCCCTACTATATAGCGACTTGGGTCATTCCCGGCCCTACTATATAGCGACTAGGGTCATTCCCGGCCCTACTATATAGTGACTAGGGTCCCGGCCCTACTATATAGTGACTAGGGTCATTCCCGGCCCTACTATATAGTGACAGTCATTCCCGGCCCTACTGGGTGGTGACTAGGGTCATTCCCGGCCCTACTATATAGCAGAGAGGGTCTTTCCCGGACCTACTATATTGACTAGGTCATTCCCGGCCCTACTATATAGCGACTAGGGTCATTCCCGGCCCTACTATATAGCGACTAGGGTCATTCCCGGCCCTACTGTATAGCGACTCAGGGTCATTCTTGCCCTACTGTATGGGACTAGGGTCATTCCCGGCCCTACTGTATAGCGACTAGGGTCATTCCCGGCCCTACTGTATAGCGACTAGGGTCATTCCCGGCCCTACTGTATAGCGACTAGGGTCATTCCCGGCCCTACTATATAGCTTGTCAACTAGGGTCATTCCCGGCCCTACTATATAGCGACTAGGGTCATTCCCGGCCCTACTATATAGCGACTAGGGTCATTCCCGGCCCTACTATATGGGACTAGGGTCATTCCAGGCCCTACTTGTAACTAGGGTCATTCCCGCCCTACTATATGGGCCTTGGGTCTTTCCCGGACCTACTATATAGCGACTAGGGTCATTCCCTGGCCCTACTATATAGCGACTAGGGTCATTCCCCCCTGTAACTAGGGTCATTCCCGGCCCTACTATATGGGCGACTAGGGTCATTCCGGCCCTACTATATAGCGACTAGGGTCATTCCCGGCCCTACTATATAGGACTGGGTCATTCCCGGCCCTACTATATAGAGGTCATTCCCGGCCCTACTATATAGCGACGAGGGTCTTTCCCCAGGACCTACTATATAGTAACTTGTCATTCCCGCCCTACTATATAGGGACTAGGGTCATTTCAGGCCCTACTATATAACTTGACTAGGGTCATTGGGCCCTACTATATAGTACCTTGACTAGGGTCATTCCGGGCCTACTATATCGACTAGGGTCATTCCCTTGCCCTACTATATAGTGGGACTTGGGTCATTCCCGGCCCTACTTGTAACTAGGGTCATTCCCGGCCCTACTATATGGGTCTTTCAGGGTCATTCCCTTGCCCTACTATATGCGACTAGGGTCATTCCCGGCCCTACTATTAGCGACAGGGTCATTCCTTGTAACTATGTCAACGCTAGGGTGGGCATTCCCGGCCCTACTATATAGCGACTAGGGTCATTGCCCTACTATATAGCGACTGGGTCATTGGCCCTACTATATAGCGACTAGGGTCATTCCCGGCCCTACTATATAGCGACTAGGGTCATTCCCGGCCCTACTATATAGTACGAGGGTCTTTAACCCGGACCTACTATATAGCGACTAGGGTCATTCCCGGCCCTACTATATAGCGACTAGGGTCATTCCCGGCCCTACTATATAGCCGACTAGGGTCATTCCCGGCCCTACTATATAGCGACTAGGGTCATTCCCGGCCCTACTATATAGCGACTAGGGTCATTCCCTTGCCCTACTATATCGACTATGGGTCATTCCAAGCCCTACTATATAGGCTAGGGTCATTCCCGGCCCTACTATATAGCGACTGGTCATGGGGGGCCCTACTATATAGCGACTAGGGTCATTCGGCCCTACTATATTTTTTAGGGTCATTCCCGGCCCTACTATTAGCAAACTAGGGTCATTGGCCCTACTATATTGACTAGGGTCATTCCGGCCCTACTATATTAGCGACTAGGTCATTCCCGGCCCTACTATATAGCGACTAGGGTCATTCCCGGACCTACTATATAGCGACTAGGGTCATTCCCGGCCCTACTATATAGCGACTAGGGTCATTCCCGCCCTACTATATAGCGGGGGGGTCATTCCCGGCCCTACTCTATAGCAGACTAGGGTCATTCCCGGCCCTACTATATAGGACTTATGGGGTCATTGCCCTACTATATAGCGACTAGGGTCATTCCGGCCCTACTATATAAAACTCAGGGTCATTGGCCCTACTATATAGCGACTAGGGTCATTCCCGGCCCTACTATATCAGCGACTAGGGTCATTGCCCTACTATATAGGTACCTAGGGTCATTCCCGGCCCTACTATATAGCGACTAGGGTCATTCCCGGCCCTACTATATAGCGACTAGGGTCATTCCCGGCCCTACTATATAGCGACTAGGGTCATTCCCGGCCCTACTATATAGCGACTAGGGTCATTCCCGGCCCTACTATATAGCGACTAGGGTCATTCCCGGCCCTACTATATAGCGACTAGGGCTCCCGTTGGTACACCTGGACAGGGTCCTATTTTCAGCTTAGTTTCCTGTTCTACTTCAGTTCTGGTTATTTTAGCAACAACACCAGGGTCTTTCTTCGTCGGTGCTCCCCCTCCTGATATATGTCTTTGGTTTCCTCGTTGCAGCGTTCTCAACAGCGATGGGAATGGGAGGAATGGCAGGTGGAGGAATGGGAGGTGGAGGTGGAGGAATGGGAGGTGGCGGACCACGATCGGCGTCTGAGGATTTCAAGGTTCCTGACGGGATGGTGGGATTCAGTAAGTACCAACTCTCGCATTAGTTTTTTTGCCCAACCTCTACCCATGCTCCATATGTTTAGGCCCCGGTTTGTTTCTGCCAAATGTTAGGCCCCAAACCTGAAATACTGGAATCTCCTTATATTAGCTGCTCTTCTCTGTCATTTGCTCCCAGCTCGACTCTGGGTCTGAGTATCCATAGCAACGGTTCCGGTTGGGCCTGCTCTGCTCAGTGACACGACTCGAGAGCGGTTGGCTCTTAGCTACTTTTCCTCAGTTTCCTCAGAACTCACGACAACTCGAGGAACATTTTTTTTTTGTTTGTTTCCTGTGAAATAATAATCTTGGTTTTCTGTTTTGACCTACCTGATGTAATTTACTATCAGGGTCCTGCTGGCTAGCGGAGCTTTAGCCCATACACACACACACACACACACACCGTGCAGATGGACGTTGGGGGGGTTGATTGACAAATCTTCTCTGAACCCAGTTATTGGAAGAGGAGGAGAACAGATATCTCGCATGCAACAGGAAGCGGGCTGCAAAATCCAGATCGCCCCCGGTAAGTTTTCCTCCAGACATACTGATCTCATGTCCTGTAATAATGTATCCCGATTAGCGGGCGCTTTCCACCATATAACCTTGTCTTGTTTGTTGCACCGACCTGTAACTAAGGCCCAGAGTGTTTCCAGGTCATGAGACTCGTGACCCCCTTGTCATAATGGGTTCATTTAGCTGTCCTCTTGATCTCTCTGTGTTGTAGACAGTGGAGGAATGCCTGATAGGTCGGTGACACTGACTGGATCCCCGGACTCCATACTGTACGTATAGTTGCCCCGCCCCCTGTTCCCCCCCCCCTGTTCCCCCTGTTCCCCCCCGCCCCCTGTTCCCTGTTCGCCCCGCCCCCTGTTCCCCCTGTTCTCTGTGGTGACACTACATTTGTTGATATTTCCGCTGCCAAAGTTGTGTCCCTCGTCAGACACCGTAGCTGACTGTCTTTGCCCCTGATGTGTGTTACCCGGCTGTGTCTTTTGTACTAGGTCCCATAGTCCCACTGTCCATGCAGATGTTTTTGTCCCCAACCAGAGCTGCCAAGAGGCTGCTGACGGAGATCGTTGATAAGGGTCGTCCTACTCCAGCCTTCCACCACAACGACGCCGGTGGCCCCGGTATGTCTGTCCAGGAGATGCTGGTCCCTGCCTCCAAGGCTGGCCTGGTCATCGGGAAGGGAGGAGAGACCATCAAACAGCTACAGGAGAGGGCCGGGGTCAAGATGGTGATGATCCAGGAAGGGCCTCAGAACACAGGAGCGGACAAACCTCTACGCATCTCTGGGGAACCTTTTAAAGTCCAGGTTAGTGGTGCAGAGGGGGGCTGGTGGTGCAGGGGGGGGACTGGCGGTGCAAAGGGGGTGACTGGCGGTGCAGAGGGGGGTGACTGGGGGCAGGGGGGACTGGCGGTGCAGACTGGCGGGGGGACTGGCGGTGCAGGGGGGGGGACTGGCATGTGCTTGATTGGCTGCGTTTACACAAGCAGCTCAATTCTAATCTTTTCCCACTAATTAGAAGGTGTGTTGGGCTGCCAGTCCCCTGAACAAGGTACCCGTGTACTGTCATGCTGACTGGTCTCCTCTCTGTTCCTCAGCAAGCCAAGGACATGGTGATGGAGCTGATCAGAGAGCAGGGCTTCAGGGAGCAGAGAGGAGAGTATGGCTCCAGGATGGGAGGAGGTGGCGGCGGTGGAGGAGGTGGAGGAGGAGGAGAGGGCCTGGATGTAAGTGTACAGTAACTCCCACACTACACTTGTCTTCACTGACACATAAATGGGTTCAGTTGAGTTGGCAGCGTCTCGCCATTTCTCCGTATGAAGGTCAGTTGGTAGAGATTGGACCTGCCGTCTGGGATGGGAGGAGACTTTAACGGCTTTATTTTAAACGTGTGGGTTTATCTGAAGGCATTGGAGTTGACTTCTAACCAGGGCCCCGTTTCCCGACAGCGATGACCATTAGACTTCTGAGTTTTTTTTGTTTCTTTAACGATGTTTTTGTTTCTTTAACGATGCCTCGTTCCGACAACGGCCCGAAGATGTAACGTGTGTTTTCCCAGAACACCACACTGAGAGAAGGTTCACCAAGGTTGTTGAGGCGTAGTGTTGATAGGATGGAAACAAAGGGAGCTCTCAGATCAGCTTTCTCCATTCAAATCTGACCTTTAACATTAGAATTATTTCACCAAACTGACAATGGATCAGCTCCTAGAGAGAGATTACCAGCTAGGTTTTTTATTTTTATTTAGTTGACCTCTAACCTGGCCCGTGTCCTCCCTCCTCAGGTTTGAGTTGACCTCTAACCTGGCCCGTGTCCTCCCTCCCTTAGGTTCCTGTCCCCAGGTTTGAGTTGACCTCTAACCTGGCCCGTGTCCTCCCTCCCTTAGGTTCCTGTCCCCAGGTTTGCGGTAGGAATCGTAATCGGGAGAAACGGAGAGATGATCAAGAAGATCCAGAGCGACACAGGAGTCAGGATCCAGTTCAAACCAGGTGAGACCTCACTGACTGACAGTCTGTGCTTGTAAAGTTGGTTCAGTCGCGGGTCTCCAACCCTGTTCCTGGAGATCTACTGTCCTGTAGGTTCAGTCCAACCCTGTTCCTGGAGATCTACTGTCCTGTAGGTTCAGTCCAACCCTGTTCCTGGAGATCTACTGTCCTGTAGGTTCAGTCCAACCCTGTTCCTGGAGATCTACTGTCCTGTAGGTTCAGTCCAACCCTCTTCCTGGGGATCTACCGTCCTGTAGGTTTTACAGTCCAACCCTTTTCCTGGATCTACTGTCCTGTAGGTTCAGTCCAACCCTGTTCCTGGAGATCTACCGTCCTGTAGGTTCAGTCCAACCCTGTTCCTGGAGATCTACTGTCCTGTAGGTTCAGTCCAACCCTGTTCCTGGAGATCTACTGTCCTGTAGGTTCAGTCCAACCCTGTTCCTGGAGATCTACTGTCCTGTAGGTTCAGTCCAACCCTGTTCCTGGAGATCTACTGTCCTGTAGGTTCAGTCCAACCCTGTTCCTGGCGATCTACTGTCCCGTAGGTTCAGTCCAACCCTGTTCCTGGAGATCTACCGTCCTGTAGGTTCAGTCCAACCCTGTTCCTGGAGATCTACTGTCCTGTAGGTTCAGTCCAACCCTGTTCCTGGAGATCTACTGTCCTGTAGGTTCAGTCCAACCCTGTTCCTGGCGATCTACTGTCCTGTAGGTTCAGTCCAACCCTGTTCCTGGAGATCTACCGTCCTGTAGGTTCAGTCCAACCCTCTTCCTGGAGATCTACCGTCCTGACCCAGTTTCAATGTACAGTCAAGTGTCTCACTAGAGGGAGACTTTACTGACCGTGCAGCTTACCAGGAGAGAGAGCCTGTCCTTAGTCTGACAATAGAAAGCACCAGGAACTAAACCCTTTATGCCTGGGGGCTGCTGCTGCTGCTAAGGGAAATGCTGACATCTCTTAATCCTACTTTTTCTCTCTTCTCTCCCTTCCTCCCCTTCTCCAGATGACGGCACTACTCCGGAGAGGATAGCCCAGATCATAGGTCCTCCAGACCAGTCCCAGCATGCAGCAGAAATCATCACTGACCTTCTGAGGAGTGTCCAGCAGGGGGGGCCGGGCGGTCCTAACGGAGGGGGCCGGGGGAGAGGCAGGGGGGGTAACGGGGGTGGTAACTGGAACATGGGTCCTCCGGGAGGATTGCAGGAGTTCACCTTCACCGTCCCTACCATGAAGACTGGACTCATCATCGGCAAAGGTAGATGAACTTAGATTGAGCTAGAGACACCTATGGGCTTTACAGGACCCTGTTTTAACTTCCTCTTTTACCTTCCCGTTTTACCTTCCCCCCGCCCGTTATACCTTCCCCCCGTTATACCTTCTTCCTGTTTTTAAGGTTGGAAGACTTAACAAAACATATCTGATACTTTCATACACAAGGTAGAACACACACACACACACAGCTAAAACACTACTACACAGGCTTCGTTCCTAGGGTTGTAGTCACTATACTTAGTCCTAAACTGGAGTAGTACAACATTGCCAAAAGCTGATGCAGCCTAGTCCGTTAGATGCATGTGAGGACCGGCAATACCCGTTGGTTTGCTAGTTGAAACCATGGTTTGCTAGTTGATTTTCTTCCTCATGCCTGCTTCAGTGAGAATATTGTGACTAAATATAGTTAATTGTGGGCAGCTGTGCCTCCTCCCAGCTCTCTCTGTAGTAGAGGGTCTGCCTCCACAGCTGCCCCAGAGCAAAGCAGAGGGTTTCTGTCCCACCACCCAAAGAACCAGTGGAGGGTTCGTTCCCCTTCTCACACCCATCCCATGTCTAGGTCTCGATCTCCTGGAATGGGATTTTCCCCAGATTAAAAAAAATGGAATCCTCCGTTCTTATAAATAATAGGATCTGAAACTACGTCCCCCTAGAAAACATTCAGGTTTTTATTACGTTTCCATGTTGTCCTGATCATTTCTCTCTATTAGGACAGTGTGTGTCCTGATCATTTCTCTCTAGTAGGACAGTGTGTGTCCTGATCATTTCTCTCTAGTAGGACAGTGTGTGTCCTGATCATTTCTCTCTAGTAGGACAGTGTGTGTCCTGATCATTTCTCTCTAGTAGGACAGTGTGTGTCCTGATCATTTCTCTCTAGTAGGACAGTGTGTGTCCTGATCATTTCTCTCTAGTAGGACAGTGTGTGTCCTGATCATTTCTCTCTAGTAGGACAGTGTGTGTCCTGATCATTTCTCTCTAGTAGGACAGTGTGTGTCCTGATCATTTCTCTCTAGTAGGACAGTGTGTGTCCTGATCATTTCTCTCTAGTAGGACAGTGTGTGTCCTGATCATTTCTCTCTAGTAGGACAGTGTGTGTCCTGATCATTTCTCTCTAGTAGGACAGTGTGTGTCCTGATCATTTCTCTCTAGTAGGACAGTAGGACAGTGTGTGTCCTGATCATTTCTCTCTAGTAGGACAGTGTGTGTCCTGATCATTTGTCTCTAGTAGGACAGTGTGTGTCCTGATCATTTGTCTCTAGTAGGACAGTGTGTGTCCTGATCATTTGTCTCTAGTAGGACAGTGTGTGTCCTGATCATTTGTCTCTAGTAGGACAGTGTGTGTCCTGATCATTTGTCTCTAGTAGGACAGTGTGTGTCCTGATCATTTGTCTCTAGTAGGACAGTGTGTGTCCTGATCATTTGTCTCTAGTAGGACAGTGTGTGTCCTGATCATTTGTCTCTAGTAGGACAGTGTGTGTCCTGATCATTTGTCTCTAGTAGGACAGTGTGTGTCCTGATCATTTGTCTCTAGTAGGACAGTGTGTGTCCTGATCATTTGTCTCTAGTAGGACAGTGTGTGTCCTGATCATTTGTCTCTAGTAGGACAGTGTGTGTCCTGATCATTTGTCTCTAGTAGGACAGTGTGTGTCCTGATCATTTGTCTCTAGTAGGACAGTGTGTGTCCTGATCATTTGTCTCTAGTAGGACAGTGTGTGTCCTGATCATTTGTCTCTAGTAGGACAGTGTGTGTCCTGATCATTTGTCTCTAGTAGGACAGTGTGTGTCCTGATCATTTGTCTCTAGTAGGACAGTGTGTGTCCTGATCATTTGTCTCTAGTAGGACAGTGTGTGTCCTGATCATTTCTCTCTAGTAGGACAGTGTGTGTCCTGATCATTTCTCTCTAGTAGGACAGTGTGTGTCCTGATCATTTCTCTCTAGTAGGACAGTGTGTGTCCTGATCATTTCTCTCTAGTAGGACAGTGTGTGTCCTGATCATTTGTCTCTAGTAGGACAGTGTGTGTCCTGATCATTTGTCTCTAGTAGGACAGTGTGTGTCCTGATCATTTGTCTCTAGTAGGACAGTGTGTGTCCTGATCATTTGTCTCTAGTAGGACAGTGTGTGTCCTGATCATTTGTCTCTAGTAGGACAGTGTGTGTCCTGATCATTTGTCTCTAGTAGGACAGTGTGTGTCCTGATCATTTGTCTCTAGTAGGACAGTGTGTGTCCTGATCATTTGTCTCTAGTAGGACAGTGTGTGTCCTGATCATTTGTCTCTAGTAGGACAGTGTGTGTCCTGATCATTTGTCTCTAGTAGGACAGTGTGTGTCCTGATCATTTGTCTCTAGTAGGACAGTGTGTGTCCTGATCATTTGTCTCTAGTAGGACAGTGTGTGTCCTGATCATTTGTCTCTAGTAGGACAGTGTGTGTCCTGATCATTTGTCTCTAGTAGGACAGTGTGTGTCCTGATCATTTGTCTCTAGTAGGACAGTGTGTGTCCTGATCATTTGTCTCTAGTAGGACAGTGTGTGTCCTGATCATTTGTCTCTAGTAGGACAGTGTGTGTCCTGATCATTTGTCTCTAGTAGGACAGTGTGTGTCCTGATCATTTGTCTCTAGTAGGACAGTGTGTGTCCTGATCATTTGTCTCTAGTAGGACAGTGTGTGTCCTGATCATTTGTCTCTAGTAGGACAGTGTGTCCTGATCATTTCTCTCTAGTAGGACAGTGTGTGTCCTGATCATTTCTCTCTAGTAGGACAGTGTGTGTCCTGATCATTTCTCTCTAGTAGGACAGTGTGTGTCCTGATCATTTCTCTCTAGTAGGACAGTGTGTGTCCTGATCATTTGTCTCTAGTAGGACAGTGTGTGTCCTGATCATTTGTCTCTAGTAGGACAGTGTGTGTCCTGATCATTTCTCTCTAGTAGGACAGTGTGTGTCCTGATCATTTGTCTCTAGTAGGACAGTGTGTGTCCTGATCATTTGTCTCTAGTAGGACAGTGTGTGTCCTGATCATTTGTCTCTAGTAGGACAGTGTGTGTCCTGATCATTTGTCTCTAGTAGGACAGTGTGTCCTGATCATTTCTCTCTAGTAGGACAGTGTGTGTCCTGATCATTTGTCTCTAGTAGGACAGTGTGTGTCCTGATCATTTGTCTCTAGTAGGACAGTGTGTGTCCTGATCATTTGTCTCTAGTAGGACAGTGTGTGTCCTGATCATTTGTCTCTAGTAGGACAGTGTGTGTCCTGATCATTTGTCTCTAGTAGGACAGTGTGTGTCCTGATCATTTGTCTCTAGTAGGACAGTGTGTGTCCTGATCATTTGTCTCTAGTAGGACAGTGTGTGTCCTGATCATTTGTCTCTAGTAGGACAGTGTGTGTCCTGATCATTTGTCTCTAGTAGGACAGTGTGTGTCCTGATCATTTGTCTCTAGTAGGACAGTGTGTGTCCTGATCATTTGTCTCTAGTAGGACAGTGTGTGTCCTGATCATTTGTCTCTAGTAGGACAGTGTGTGTCCTGATCATTTGTCTCTAGTAGGACAGTGTGTGTCCTGATCATTTGTCTCTAGTAGGACAGTGTGTGTCCTGATCATTTGTCTCTAGTAGGACAGTGTGTGTCCTGATCATTTGTCTCTAGTAGGACAGTGTGTGTCCTGATCATTTGTCTCTAGTAGGACAGTGTGTGTCCTGATCATTTGTCTCTAGTAGGACAGTGTGTGTCCTGATCATTTGTCTCTAGTAGGACAGTGTGTGTCCTGATCATTTGTCTCTAGTAGGACAGTGTGTGTCCTGATCATTTGTCTCTAGTAGGACAGTGTGTGTCCTGATCATTTGTCTCTAGTAGGACAGTGTGTGTCCTGATCATTTGTCTCTAGTAGGACAGTGTGTCCTGATCATTTTGTCTCTAGTAGGACAGTGTGTGTCCTGATCATTTCTCTCTAGTAGGACAGTGTGTGTCCTGATCATTTCTCTCTAGTAGGACAGTGTGTGTCCTGATCATTTCTCTCTAGTAGGACAGTGTGTGTCCTGATCATTTCTCTCTAGTAGGACAGTGTGTGTCCTGATCATTTCTCTCTAGTAGGACAGTGTGTGTCCTGATCATTTCTCTCTAGTAGGACAGTGTGTGTCCTGATCATTTCTCTCTAGTAGGACAGTGTGTGTCCTGATCATTTGTCTCTAGTAGGACAGTGTGTGTCCTGATCATTTGTCTCTAGTAGGACAGTGTGTGTCCTGATCATTTGTCTCTAGTAGGACAGTGTGTGTCCTGATCATTTGTCTCTAGTAGGACAGTGTGTGTCCTGATCATTTGTCTCTAGTAGGACAGTGTGTGTCCTGATTATGTGTCTGTCGTAGGACAGTGTTTTTATAGTAGAGTCCAAACCTCTTCCGTTCTCTGTCCCGCTCCAGGAGGAGAGACCATCAAGGGCATCAGTCAGCAGTCTGGAGCGCGTATTGAGCTCCAGAGAAATCCTCCCCCCAACTCCGACCCCAACATTAAGATGTTCACCGTCCGAGGATCTCATCAACAGATAGACTACGCACGGCAGCTGGTCGAGGAGAAGATCGGGGTGAGTGGGTTTCAGTGTCTGTAGTAGATATCCTACATATCAATGTGAAGCTCAGTCACCGGACGCTGGTGTAGAAGACTAGTTTAACTAGTAGAAGTGGCTGGTCAGTGAGCACTGAGCCTAGTTTAACTAGTAGAAGTGGCTGGTCAGTGAGCACCGAGCCTAGTTTAACTAGAAGAAGTGGCTGGTCAGTGAGCACTAAGCCTAGTTTAACTAGTAGAAGTGGCTGGTCAGTGAGCACTAAGCCTAGTTTAACTAGTAGAAGTGGCTGGTCAGTGAGCACTAAGCCTAGTTTAACTAGTAGAGGTGGCTGGTCAGTGAGCACTAAGCCTAGTTTAACTAGTAGAAGTGGCTGGTCAGTGAGCACTAAGCCTAGTTTAACTAGTAGAGGTGGCTGGTCAGTGAGCACTAAGCCTAGTTTAACTAGTAGAAGTGGCTGGTCAGTAAGCCTAGTTTAACTAGTAGAAGCGGCTGGTCAGTGAGCACTGAGCCTAGTTTAACTAGAAGAAGTGGCTGGTCAGTGAGCACTAAGACTAGTTTAACTAGTAGAGGTGGCTGGTCAGTGAGCACTAAGCCTAGTTTAACTAGTAGAGGTGGCTGGTCAGTGAGCACTAAGCCTAGTTTAACTAGTAGAAGTGGCTGGTCAGTGAGCACTAAGCCTAGTTTAACTAGTAGAAGTGGCTGGTCAGTGAGCACTAAGCCTAGTTTAACTAGTAGAGGTGGCTGGTCAGTGAGCACTAAGCCTAGTTTAACTAGTAGCAGTGGCTGGTCAGTAAGCCTAGTTTAACTAGAAGAAGTGGCTGGTCAGTGAGCACTAAGCCTAGTTTAACTAGTAGAGGTGGCTGGTCAGTGAGCACTAAGCCTAGTTTAACTAGTAGAAGTGGCTGGTCAGTGAGCAGTGAGCACTAAGCCTAGTTTAACTAGTAGAGGTGGCTGGTCAGTGAGCACAGCCTAGTTTAACTAGTAGAGGTGGCTGGTCAGTGAGCACTAAGCCTAGTTTAACTAGTAGAAGTGGCTGGTCAGTGAGCACTAAGCCTAGTTTAACTAGAAGAAGTGGCTGGTCAGTGAGCACTAAGCCTAGTTTAACTAGTAGAAGTGGCTGGTCAGTGAGCCTAGTTTAACTAGTAGAAGTGGCTGGTCAGTGAGCACTAAGCCTAGTTTAACTAGTGGAAGCGGCTGGTCAGTAAGCCTAGTTTAACTAGAAGAAGTGGCTGGTCAGTGAGCACTGAGCCTAGTTTAACTAGTAGAAGTGGCTGGTCAGTGAGCACTCAGCCTAGTTTAACTAGTAGAAGTGGCTGGTCAGTGAGCACTAAGCCTAGTTTAACTAGTAGAAGTGGCTGGTCAGTAAGCCTAGTTTAACTAGTAGAGGTGGCTGGTCAGTAAGCAGTAAGCCTAGTTTAACTAGTAGAAGCGGCTGGTCGGTGAGCACTGAGCCTAGTTGAACTTGTCGAAGTGGCTGGTCGGTGAGCACTGAGCCTCTAACGGACTCGTTCTCGAGGTTCTAACTGGTATCTGTCTAGTTCGTTGACACGCCTGTCCTGTCCGCCTCTCCAGGGTCCAGTCAGTCCAATGGGTGGTCCTCACGGCCCACCAGGCCCCCACGGAGGTCCCTCTCCTCACGGGCCCCCCGGCCCACCTGGACCCCCTGCTCAGATGGGCCCCTACAACCCCGGCCCCTACAACCAGGGACCCCCTGGACCACAGTAAGAGCACTTCTGCCGGCGGCTTGCCTTTATCCCTACATATCTCGGTTGATCTGAAGTTCATTTGAGATAATTTGCACATGATTCATTAACGATAAAATCAGAGGGAAAGCAATATTTAAAAAAAAAAAAAAATAAGAATAACCTTAAATGAGTGATCGAAACGAGTCTGACACAGGCTTGTATGGTGTTGTAATGGTTCTCTTCTTCTTCTCTTAGTGGTCCTCCGGCTCCCTACCAGCCTCAGGGTTGGGGCAACGGCTTCCCCCATTGGCAGCAAGGACAGCCAGACCCCGGTGAGATTTTTGTAGCCACCATCTGTTATGATGGTGGCGGTTTTGAGTACTTTGTGTCAGTTGGGTTTTTGTACAGTTCTGCTGTGCGAATACATGTACTGGTCAAAATAGATGTTAAACAAAAGGTCCTTTTTGCCTAGAAAAGACAGTTGCTAGTGTGTGTTAGCCCTTAGCTCCTGTTGATTGGCCCCTTTTTCTGTGTTGCAAGACCATAAGACAAAGCGGGTCGAACCCGTTTGTAGGTAAAGCAACCCGGGATGTATCTGTTTGTTTTGTTTGTAGGTAAAGCAACCCGGGATGTATTTGTTTGTTTTGTTTGTAGGTAAGGCAACCCGGGATGTATTTGTTTGTTTTGTTTGTAGGTAAGGCAACCCGGGATGTTTTGTTTGTTTTGTTTGTAGGTAAGGCAACCCGGGATGTTTTGTTTGTAGGTAAAGCAACCCGGGATGTTTTGTTTGTAGGTAAAGCAACCCGGGATGTTTTGTTTGTAGGTAAAGCAACCCGGGATGTTTTGTTTGTAGGTAAAGCAACCCAGGATGTTTTGTTTGTAGGTAAAGCAACCCGGGATGTTTTGTTTGTAGGTAAAGCAACCCGGGATGTTTTGTTTGTAGGTAAAGCAACCCGGGATGTTTTGTTTGTAGGTAAAGCAACCCGGGATGTATATAATGTTTGTTTTGTTTGTAGGTAAAGTTGCAGCTGATGCCAACGCGGCGGCCTGGGCAGCGTATTACTCCCAGTACCAGCAGCAACCCCAGGCCCCCATGACGCCCACCGGCGGTGCCCCCGGCAACCCACAGGCCAATGGGCAAGGTAGCTACCACCTCCTCCAATCTCTACCTCAGCCTGTGGTTTTCTGCTGGACTGTGTTCACTAGGAACCAAATGGGGAGGGACCGACCTCCATTTTGTCTCCTTTTCAACCCCGTGTCTCAAATCTGTCTGGCCTACGACTTACAAATCAAATCAAATTTTATTTGTCACATACACATGGTTAGCAGATGTTAATGCGAGTGTAGCGAAATGCTTGTGCTTCTAGTTCCGACAATGCAGTAATAACCAACAAGTAATCTAACTAACAATTCCAAAACTACTGTCTTATACACAGTGTAAGGGGATAAAGAATATGTACATAAGGATATATGAATGAGTGATGGTACAGAGCAGCATAGGCAAGATGCAGTCGATGGTATCGAGTACAGTATATACATATGAGATGAGTATGTAAACAAAGTGGCATAGTTAAAGTGGCTAGTGATACATGTATTACATAAGGATGCAGTCGATGATATAGAGTACAGTATATACGTATACATATGAGATGAATAATGTAGGGTAAGTAACATTAGTTAGCATTGTTTAAAGTGGCTAGTGATATATTTACATCATTTCCCATCAATTCCCATTATTAAAGTGGCTGGAGTTGGGTCAGTGTGTTGGCAGCAGCCACTCAATGTTAGTGGTGGCTGTTTAACAGTCTGATGGCCTTGAGATAGAAGCTGTTTTTACCCTCACAACCACAACCAATACCGTCCACCTATACCACCTATACCCCTCCCCTCTCACCCCCCTCGTTCGACGTCTCAACTATCGGTTTTCTGTTTTAGATAGAACCCATCTGTATAATGTACTGGTAGTGTAATGTGGGTGAGTCCAGACCTCACAACCATGGAGGGTAATGGGTTCTATCTGTATAATGTACTGGTAGTGTAATGTGGGTGAGTCCAGACCTCACAACCATGGAGGGTAATGGGTTCTATCTGTATAATGTACTGGTAGTGTAATGTGGGTGAGTCCAGACCTCACAACCATGGAGGGTAATGGGTTCTATCTGTATAATGTACTGGCAGTGTAATGTGGGTGAGTCCAGACCTCACAACCATGGAGGGTAATGGGTTCTATCTGTATAATGTACTGGCAGCAGCCACTCAATGTTAGTGGTGGCTGTTTAACTAAAACGATGTACTGTGTACGACTCATACTACGTGCTATTTAGAAAAGTACTGTTGAGTTGAAAGATACGCTGTCAGCAACATATATCAACATACTCCACTCGTTAGATTAATTTGTACCTTTTATTTTACCAGGCAAGTCAGTTAACCTGTTGCAACGAGCAATCCCGTATCCGGGAGCGTAATTATAGCCTCAAGCTCATTACCATAACGCAACGTTAACTATTCATGAAAATCGCAAATGAAATTAAATAAATATTTTGGCTCTCAAGCTTAGCCTTTTGTTAACAACACTGTCATCTCAGATTTTCAAAAAAATGCTTTTCAACCATAGCAAAACAAGCATTTGTGTAACAGTATTGATAGCTAGCATAGCATTTAGCGTTAGCATTCTGCAGGCAACATTTTCACAAAAACAAGAAAAACATTCAAATAAAATCATTTACCTTTGAAGAACTTCGGATGTTTTCAATGAGGAGACTCTCAGTTAGATAGCAAATGTTCAGTTTTTCCAAAAAGATTATTTGTGTAGGAGAAATCGCTCTGTTTTGTTCATGTTTGGCTAAGAAAAAAAACGCACTTGTTCCCAGACATTCATTCATTCATTCATTCATTCATTATTTTTTTTTTTTGTAGAGGTTGTCCCCTATTCAAATGTCTCACACACGTGGGGGTTGGAAGTTAGTCTGACAACGTAGCACCCATCTTGACTGCATCAAACCGAGAGAGCCAGCTTATCGAGACTACAGTTAATAATAAATTACCTGTTGGCTCTTGGTGGTGTCGTCTGTCCTTCTCGTTTAACTTGTAGTTCTGTCATTTTAACGCCGTCTTCCATTGACTAGATATCTCCTAATAACTTGCCACACCCAGACTCTATAACTGTAGCCTCGTGCCGGTTTGATGAGGCCCGAGAACAAGACGCCACGTACCACTCTCGTGTAAACGCAAGACCAGCAGCAGCATAAATGATAACATTTCTCTCTCTCGTCAAGGAAGCCCGATGTCTTCCATCTGCATTGTGGAGTTGTACATTTTATTTTCTTTATTTTCGCTTGAATGAAAAACCCGGTGAATTAAAACGATAAGTATTTAGCCATTTGTCACCTGTAGCATTAACATAAATAAATGTTTTGCAGGAGTAACCAGGGATCCGTGTGTACAGCCGCTGTGCTTTGAAAGTCGTCAGTCCGTTTTCCACCTGAATGTGCCGCGATGAGAGCCGTGGTGATCAGCTATGGTTGTGGTCCACTCACTGTTATGTTTATAGCTGTTTAGACTGCTGTTTCGTCTACCCAGCAGTCTTGCTTTCCACAGACAGGTCCGGGTTATACTGGGAATGCAGAAGAGCTTTATTTCAAGAGGAGACAACCAGCCGTATGGATTCGTTCGGGCCCATACCGATTTCTGTGGGTTAATGAACCAGCGTTTTTGTTGTAATTTCAGGTCAGCAACCACAGGACTACACTAAGGCCTGGGAAGAGTACTATAAGAAACAAGGTGAGAAATTACAAAATATCAGTTGAAACTTATGTTTATAATAGTTTAGTAAGGCCAGCTGTCATTGGTCATGTTGTGGGCAGCTGTGCCTCCTCCCAGCTCTCTCTGTAGTAGAGGGTCTGCCTCCACAGCTGCCCCAGAGCAAAGCAGAGGGTTTCTGTCCCACCACCCAAAGAACCAGTGGAGGGTTCGTTCCCCTTCTCACAAAAAATATAAACGCAACAATTAAAAACATTATAGAGTTACAGTACACGTAGGGAAAGCATTAAATTAAAATCAATAAATGATTCACCAATCTATGGATTTCACATGACTGTTCAGACATGCCTTAAACATTATTATTTTTTTTTAAATACGGTAGGGTCTCGTATCAGAAAACCAGTCAGTATCTGGTGTGACCACCTCCATACAGCGCTACACATCTCCTAGAGTTGATCAGGCCTGTGGAAATGTTGTCCCACTCCTCTTGTGGGAGTGTTGATTCTCTGGCAACAGCCCTGGTGGACAGTCAGCATGCCAATTGCACCAAGAGCCATTGTGTTTGAAAACTGCACATTTTAGTGACCTTTTATTGTCCCCAGCACAAGGTGCACCTGTGTAATAATTGTGCTGTTTATATTTATTTATTTTACCCCTTTTTCTCCCCAATTTCGTGGTGTCCAATTGTTTTAGTAGTTACTATCTTGTCTCATCGCTACAACTCCAGTACGGGCTCGGGAGAGACGAAGGTTGAAAGTCATGCGTCCTCCGATACACAACCCAACCAAGCCGCACTGCTTCTTAACCTGTTGCGACGAGCCATCCCGGATCCGGGATTGTGAATACAGCCTCAAGTTCATTAGCATAACGCAACGTTAAATATTAATGAAAATCGCAAATGAAATGAAATAAATCTATTTGCTCTCAAGCTTAGCCTTTTGTTTAACAACACTGTCATCTCAGATTTTCAAAAAATATGCTTCTCAACCATAGCAAAACAAGCATTTGTGTAACAGTATTGATAGCCTAGCATAGGATTATGCCCGACATTCAGCAAGCGACATTTTCACAAAAACCATTAAAACATTCAAATAAAAATAATTTACCTTTGAAGAACTTCAGATGTTTTCAATGAGGAGACTCTCAGTTTGATAGCAAATGTTCAGTTTTTACAAAAATATTATTTGTGTTGACAAATCGCTCCTTTTTCTCCATCACGTTTGGGTAAGAAAAAAAATGAAATTTAAGCCATTAAAACGCAAACTTATTTCCAAATTAACTCCATAATATCGACAGAAACATGGCCGATAAACCGATGTTTAGAATTCACATATCTATCGCCGATAAATCCATCGTGGCAGTTGACTTTCTCTTCTGAAGAAATGGAACGGCGCATGGACCTAAAGATTACGCAATAATTTCGACACAGGACTCCGGGCGGGCCCCTGGTAAATGTAGTCTCTTATGGTCAATCTTCCAATGATATGCCTACAAATACGCCACAATGCTGTAGACACCTTGGAGAAACGACACAAAGGGCAGGCACATTCCTGGTGCATTCACAGCCATATAAGGAGACATTGGAACACAGCGCCTTCAGAATCTGGGGCATTTCCTGTATGAAACTTCATCTTGGTTTCGCCTGTAGCATTAGTTCTGGGGCACTCGCAGATAATATCTTTGCAGTTTTGGAAACGTCAGTTATATGCATAGTCGAGAATCTTTTCGTGACAAAATATCTTGTTTAAAACGGGAATGTTTTTTATCCAAAAATTAAGAGCGCCCCCTATCTCGAAGAAGTTAACACAGCGCGCATCCAACCCGGAAGCCAGCCGCACCAATGTGTCGGAGGAAACACAGTGCACCTGGCAACCTTGCGTGCACTGCGCCCGGCCCGCCACGGGAGTCGCTGGTGCGCGATGAGACCAGAATATCCCTATCTCTAGTAGTGTGTTCCTGCATGATCTCCTCTGGTCCAGTTTGGTTGCCTTGGGTACAGATTATAATCCCAAAGTCCTCCAGTAGCGTTGTCCTGCATGATCTCCTCTGGTCCAGTTTGGTTGCCTTGGGTACAGATTATAATCCCAAAGTCCTCCAGTAGCGTTGTCCTCCAGTAGCGTTGTCCTGCATGATCTATCTCCTCTGGTCCAGTTTGGTTGCCAGATTATAATCCTAAAGTTTTTATATTTGACTATTAGTCACTTCTTATTGTTGCTGTTTTTTAATCCTTATTGACGATGACATTGTTGCTTAGGCAACATTAACCTTGTCACTTGTCCCCTTAAATCATATTGAAATTAGTGTTAATGCTGTTACCACCTCCCCCAGGTCAAGCTGCCCCCCAGGCATCAGCAGCAGCCGGTCAGCCAGCCGGTCAGCCAGGCGGTCAGCCGGGCGGTCAGCCGGACTACAGTGCTGCCTGGGCAGAGTACTACAGGCAGCAGGCTGCTTACTACGGACAGGGAAGCCCACAGGCGATGGGCGCCCAGCCGCAAGCACCTCAGGTACACCACCAATAATACCAATACCGTCCACCTATACCCCTCCCCTCTCACCCTCCTCGTTCGACGTCTCAACTATCGGTTTTCTGTTTTACTGTGTTTGTCCATGTATTTTGTCCGAGCTATTTTTGATGCTGTGACTATGAACGACTGATTTCTCCTACTGTGTTTTTTTATAAAGCGTCCATCTCTGTCTGTGACCCGCTTCCTTCCTCCTAGGTGTTATAGGGGACAGGAGTCGTCGGTGTAGCCCAGAAGAAACTAATGCTACTCTTACCTCCTTTAGACAGGGTTAATATTATATATACATATACATATACACAGTCCAGTCAAATGTTCTGATGCACCTACTCATTCACTCAGGGTTGTCCGTTTTCTACATTGTAGAATAATAGTGAAGACTTCAACTGTGAAATAACACATATGGAATCATGTAGTAACCATAAAATATATTTGAGATTCTTTAAATTAGTCCCCCATTGCCTTTATGACAGCTTTGCACATTCTTTGGCATTCTCTCAACCAGCTTCACCTGGAATGCCTTTCCAACAGTCTTGAAGGAGTTCCCACATATGCTGAGCATTTTTTTTGGGCTGCTTTTCCTTCACTCCGCTCCAGCTCATCCCATACCATCTCAAATGGGTTGAGGTCAGGTGATTGTGGAGGCCAGGTCATCTGATGCAGCACTCCATCACTCTCCTTCTTGGTCAAATAGCCCTTAAACAGCCTGGTGGTGTGTTGGGTCATTGTCCTGTTGAAAAACAAATGATAGTCCCACTAAACGCAAACCAGATGGGATGGAGTATCGCTGCAGAAGGCTGTGGTAGCCATGCTGGTAAAGTGTGCCTTGAATTCTAAATAAATTACAGACAGTGTCACCAGCAAAGCACCATCACACCACCACCTCCATGCTTCACGGTGGGAACCAAAAATTTGGACTCATCAGATCAAAAGGACAGATTTCCACCGGTCTAATGTCCATTGCTCGTGTTTCTTGGCCCAAGCAAGTCTCTTCTTATTGGTGTTCTTTAGTAGGGGTTTCTTTGCAACAATTCGACCATGAAGGCCTGAATCACGCATTCTCCTCCGAACAGTTGATGTTGATGTGTCTGTTACTTGAACTCTGAAGCATTTATTTGGGCTGCAATTTCTGAGGCTGGTAACTCTAATGAACTTCTCCTCTGCAGCAGAGGTAACTATGGGTCTTCCTTTCCTGAGGCGGTCCTCATGTGAGCCAGTTTCATCATAGCGCTTGATGGTTTTTGCGACTGCACTAGAAATGGACTTTCGTTTCTCTTTTTTTTTTTTAGTTGAGCTGTTTTTTGCCATAATATGGACTTAGCCCTATTTGGTAAAAGACCATCTTCTGTATACCACCCCTAGTTTGTCACAACACAACCAACGCATGAAGACATTCCACAAATGAACTTTTAACAAGGCACACCTGTTAATTGAAATGCATTCCAGGTGACTACCTTAAGAAGCTGGTTGAGAGAATGCCAGGAGTGCAACGCTGTAAAGGCAAAGGGTGACTACTTTGAAGAATCTGAAATATAAACTATATTTTGATTTTTAACACTTGAAAAAAAAAAAAAAACATTTTTACTACATGATTCCATGTGTGTTGTTTCCTACAGTGTTGATGTCTTCACTGTTATTCTACAATGTAGAAAATAGTAAAAAAAAAAATGAGTAGGTGTGTCAACGTGTGACCGATACTGTCTATACAAATATGTGTGTGTAGGTATCTGGAGAGAGAAGCTCTGTGTTCTGCTGGTAACAAGGCTTGTATGTTCTATGTATTCTGCACAGGGCCAGTAATGTGAAGTGGACAAAAAAGTTCATGCTACATTGTCGAAAAAAAAACAAACAAAAAAAAAAGCCCTTTTTTTTTTGTTAAATGTGTTGGATGATGGTGCAGATGACGTCTTGATGAAGATCTTAATACCCCCCCTCTTGGTTGGTTGGTTGGTTGGTTTAAAAAAAAAAAAAAATGTTTCACAATAGATGTGATGACCACGAAGTCACTCCAGAGACACGACACAAGCCACCGTCCTATTTATCTATTTTTGTTTGTTGATTTTCTTGTAAATTAACGGTTTTGTTTTTAGTGAGGTAATATGGTGATTTCTATTCTTCTGTCATGCTATGTGGTTAGAGCTCCTGTTATTATCTCTAGTCGTCTACCATGTGATATCAGCTCCATTTTTAAATAATATGCCTGTGTTTTGCAATAAACTAAAGTGAAACCTACTGTGTTGGTAAGTTGGGTCGGTAATAGATGTGACTAAATATGAACTCAACTTAAAAAAAAAAAATCATGTACCTATATTCTTTGTTTTGACCGTAATGGAAACTTGGAAAACTTTTAAAAAAACTAAATTCACTTCTCTCTCACTCTCCTTTGACTGTCAAAATGATTTTTTCTGACTGCCTGAAAGTTGTTGTCCTGTCTCTCTCCAACGGTCTACACATCTCCTGGTAACAGTACGGTGGTTTATTTAGATGTGAGTTCATTGTTCTGCCTGTCTTTGACTGGGGTCTGGTTTCGGTGTTCCCCAAGGTTCTGTTCTAGGACCAATTTTTGAAATATTACCCAGTCTCGACTCTTGTTTATATTATTAGTCTTTGTTTTTCTGCCTCTACTGCTCTGCCTGTTCTGTATGACCAGGCAGATGTCACCTTATCCCATAATGTAGTACTGGTAGAGTTGGTGGCTTAACGTTCTGATCTACGTGTCTCATTACCAGCAGTGTTCTGGCATCTCTGTCAAACTCAACTGATGTAATCTGACTGGCTGCGGCCCAAATGTTGTAACCCTATTCCAGTTATAGTGCACTGGGCTCCCTATGGCTCTGGTCTAAAGTAGTGCACTATACTGTGAATCAGGTGCCATTTGGGGAGGGACTCAACCTGAACTAAGGTAACTATAAGGCTGTGTTTTACACATGCAGCCCATTTTTCACATTATCGTATCTTCTCACTAAACTGGTATTTTGACCAATGCTGGATCAGCATTGAATCAAGATCTGATGTGATTGGTCCAAAGGCCAATGAGTGGACAAAATATTGGATTTGGGCTGCCTGTGTCAACACGGCCTTCGTGTGCTTTTCTGTTTATATAATGAGTTACTTCCTCCCTCACACTCAAGCTTAGACAAGCGGTAATCAAAGCAAGTATATATTATTATTTTTTTGAAACAATCCAATGTTCCTCAGAAAAAATGTCTCACTGCAAAAATGTTGCGTTAGTGTATTTCTGTTCTGCTCCCTCTGTCTTCCAGGACAGGTAACTGGTCTGTATTGAGACATGCCCTGACGTTTTGTTCTCTCCCCCACCCCTCTCTCTAAAATGTGTACATACATTTGCTGGCATTTTCCAAACTCTTTTTGATACTATAACAAAAATGCATAAATTTACTCTACCCAATGCATTGTTCTGTTTAGTCAATTTAAGGACGTAGGTTGTTTGTAGGGCCGAGGGTTTGGCTGGTCTGAGCGGTGCCAACAGTTGACCTCTTACTCTGTAAGTACAATACTGTGACTATATAACAACACCTGTGACTGAGCACTACTATATAACAACCCCTGTGACTGAGTACTACTGCTGTGACTATATAACAGTGACTGAGCACTACTGCCGTGACTATATAACAACCCCTGTGACTGAGCACTACTGCTGTGACTATATAACAGTGACTGAGCACTACTGCCGTGACTATAACAACCCCAGTGACTGAGCACTACTGCTGTGACTATATAACAGTGACCGAGCACTACTGCTGTGACTATATAACAGTGACTGAGCACTACTGCCGTGACTATAACAACCCCAGTGACTGAGCACTACTGCTGTGACTATATAACAAACCCAGTGACTGAGCACTACTGCTGTGACTATATAACAGTGACTGAGCACTACTGCTGTGACTATATAACAGTGACTGAGCACTACTGCCGTGACTATATAACCCCAGTGACTGAGCACTACTGCTGTGACTATATAACAAACCCAGTGACTGAGCACTACTGCCGTGACTATATAACAGTGACTGAGCACTACTGCTGTGACTATATAACAAACCCAGTGACTGAGCACTACTGCCGTGACTATATAACAGTGACTGAGCACTACTGCCGTGACTATATAACAAACCCTGTGACTGAGCACTACTGCTGTGACTATATAACAAACCCTGTGACTGAGCACTACTGCTGTGACTATAACAAACCTTGTGACTGAGCACTACTGCTGTGACTATATAACAGTGACTGAGCACCACTGCTGTGACTATATAATAGTGACTGAGCACTACTGCTGTGACTATATAACAGTGACTGAGCACTACTGCCGTGACTATAACAACCCCTGTGACTGAGCACTACTGCCGTGACTATATAACAACCCCTGTAACTGAGCACTACTGCTGTGACTATATAACAACCCCTGTGACTGAGCACTACTGCTGTGACTATATAACAGTGACTGAGCACTACTGCTGTGACTATATAACAGTGACTGAGCACTACTGCCGTGACTATAACAACCCCAGTGACTGAGCACTACTGCCGTGACTATATAACAACCCCAGTGACTGAGCACCACTGCAGTGACTATATAACAAACCCTGTGACTGAGCACTACTGCAGTGACTATATAACAGTGACTGAGCACCACTGCTGTGACTATATAACAAACCCTGTGACTGATCACTACTGCTGTGACTATATAACAAACCCTGTGACTGAGCACTACTGCTGTGACTATATAACAAACCCTGTGACTGAGCACTACTGCTGTGACTATATAACAAACCCTGTGACTGAGCACTACTGCTGTGACTATATAACAAACCCTGTGACTGAGCACTACTGCCGTGACTATATAACAAACCCTGTGACTGAGCACTACTGCTGTGACTATATAACAAACCCTGTGACTATATAACACCCTGTGACTGAGCACCCCGTGACTATATAACAGTGACTGAGCACTACTGCTGTGACTATATAACAGTGAAGCACCCCTGTGACTGAGCAGCACTATAACAGTGACTGACGTGACTATAACAGTGACTGAGCACTACTGCCGTGACTATATAACAGTGACTGAGCACTACTGCACCACTGCTGTGACTGATATAACAAACCCTGTGACTGAGCACTACTGCTGTGACTATATAACAACTATATAACCCTGACTGAGCACTACTGCCATGCTATATAACTGACTGAGCACTACTGCCGTGACTATATAACAGTGACTGAGCACCACTGCTGTGACTATATAACAAACCCAGTGACTGAGCAAACCGTGACTATATAACAGTGACTGAGCACTACTGCTGTGACTATATAACAAACCCAGTGACTGAGCACTACTGCCGTGACTATATAACAGTGACTGAGCACTACTGCTGTGACTATATAACAGTGAAACCCAGTGACTATAGCACTGACTGAGCACTACTGCGTGACTATATAACAGTGACTGAGCACTACTGCTGTGACTATATAACAAACCCAGTGACTGAGCACTATTGCTGTGACTATATAACAGTGACTGAGCACTACTGCTGTGACTATATAACAGTGACTGAGCACTACTGCCGTGACTATATAACAGTGACTGAGCACTACTGCTGTGACTATATAACAGTGACTGAGCACTACTGCTGTGACTATATAACAGTGACTGAGCACTACTGCTGTGACTATATAACAAACAGTGACTGAGCACTACTGCCGTGACTATATAACAGTGACTGAGCACTACTGCCGTGACTATATAACAAACCCAGTGACTGAGCACTACTGCTGTGACTATATAACAGTGACTGAGCACTACTGCTGTGACTATATAACAAACCCAGTGACTGAGCACTACTGCTGTGACTATATAACAGTGACTGAGCACTACTGCCGTGACTATATAACAGTGACTGAGCACTACTGCCGTGACTATATAACAGTGACTGAGCACTACTGCCGTGACTATATAACAAACCCAGTGACTGAGCACTACTGCCGTGACTATATAACAGTGACTGAGCACTACTGCTGTGACTATATAACAGTGACTGAGCACTACTGCCATGACTATATAACAAACCCAGTGACTGAGCACTACTGCCGTGACTATATAACAAACCCGGTTATTGTCTTGCTATAGATATATTTATTTGCCTGATTGCGAAACATACATGTTTTTGTCAAATTGCAAATGTTTTCCTTAAGTACCGGGTAAGTATCAAGTTCTGGTACAGAAAGTAAAGTACTTTGGAATTTTGTCCTTCCTGAACTAAACTTGCATTATTATTTTTCTGGACTGTTTTGTTTCCCTGTGTAATAACTCCCATGATGCATTTAGAGTATATTGAATTTTTGCTTGTGTTCAATCGGGACTCTACGTAGGAACCTGTTCTATCACAATTACCAGTCAGACTGTTCTGTTTGAACTCTGAACTCTGAAGTGTAAGCATAGTTTCCTGTCAGATTTTAGTACATGTACTATCGACAGACTGCTTTGTGCATTCATCATGTAGGAATGTAATCATTTCTTGGTTATATACGAGGTTTTGCTTAGTCAGAATATAGAGATGGTTATTAATTGATGCATTATTTGAAGAGAAGAAAAACAAGAAGTGATTTTAATGGCCCAAAAAAAATGTAATTTTCTATTGGAAATGCATATTTTCTCTGAATTTCTCGTTTTTCCCCATTCAGTAGCATGTCGACGTTGTTTCAATGCTTATTGATGTCTCCTATCATCAGCATGAGGGTTATGGGTTCAGTACAAATGTTCTAAAAAGTAACACAGATATTCTATCTCCGCTGTTCTGTTGATATTCAGCACTGTAACTGAACTAAGGCTGGTTTTGAACTGAGTGAGTACAGTTGCAATGTCATCTGTGTGATCGTTGCAGTGTCACTGTCACCCCAGACCTTGACCCGTAGGTTCTGCTGCTGGCAGTGAGTCACACAGGTAAGGAAAACGCCCGACCCCCTGTCTCCATACATTTTGTATACACCCAGTTTTGCTCACCTGAACGTACCATGTTCAATCTAGAGCTATGCTGAGGATCTTAATAAGCTCGGTAGGATTTGTAGTGATATCAACAGTCGTTTTGTTCATTTTTATAAAGTTGTGACGGTAACGAATGACTTGAGCACGAATGAATGAACATGTTGAGTTGTGTGGGTTTTGTTTTAGAGCAGCAACTTTTTTTTTTTTTTCTTCCTCTGAAGCTAACGCAACTTGTTTTATGATGGCTTGTCCCACCTCTGACTTTATCTTTAGGACAATTTGACATTCCTTCCTATATGTTGCTTTGGTTCTAGTAATTCTCTGATTGTAATAAATTAGTTTTTTTATTGAAGGTTGTGTAGCATAGTCTCCCCATGGATAATACGTTACTGTCCCGGTAAGTCCTGCAGCTTGCCTGAAGCATAGCTGGTCTACTTTAACATTTAGCCTGGGTACCTGTCTGTTTAGCTGTCGTTCCACTCGTTGCCACTCCTTGGTATGACCCAGGGGTGGCTAAGGAGTAGAATGTTAGCATAAAACGAGCCACTTTTTAACATGCCTATAATATGACAGACTGCTACTGTTGTCAGAAAGCCAGATGTGCATTCAAGTTATACAAGTACATGATGCTGTAATCTAATGATGCTCATGCTGTTAAACTGACTGATCATTGGTGTGATGCAAAGCTTTCATTATCTATAATATAATGCCCCACAATGCAATGATGCAGTGTTGTTTTAAAAAAAAATATATATATATATATAAACCCCCTGCTGCCTTGCCTGCCTCCCTCCCACCTCTCACTCAGATGCTGTTGGAAGACTTGAGGTTCCACATTCTAGATCTGGTTCTTCATCTAGTATGTTCTAGATTCAGGAACAGGCCCCCAGCCAGGCTGGGCTAGTTGTCCTGTAGAGGAGACTACTACTGAGAGAGGCGTCACACCTTTTTTTTTGAGTCTGTCTGATGATCGAGGTGTAGGTGACCATTTGAGAGCGAGCTCCAGATAAGGTAAACTAAAACAATGTAATGAAATGGGGGCGGGGATTCTGTGATTTGATAAATTGACCGTGATGCTGTTTGTTAGGGATGTCTTCTTTGTACAGCTATCTCTTTCTCTAAAAGATGTCATAGCATTCCTGATGATCGCACCTGGTGACGTATCGATCACATTTATCTCGTGATTCTCTGCCACTTCCTGCATCCCAAATGGCACCCTGTTCCCTACGCGTGTCTCACTTCTGCCCTGGTCAGTTGTGTGGTTTTTTTTTTTACATAGGCAATAGGGTGCTATTCTCAATGCTGCCGTTGTCATGAGCTAGCTAGCGTGTTGCTTAGTTGTGCTGAACCACCAATGCTTTAGAGAGTTGGATGAGAAATAACCAGGAAGTGCTGTTGTGTTTTTTTTTTTTTACGTTCTAATGTCAGGCTCGTTCAAACGTTGTTTTGGCAGTAAATTTGGAGAGTGTCCTTCCAGTTCTGTTTGTCCTCTTCATTCATTATTCTTATGTCTTCTTGCTAGTCATTTTCGCTCCTATATATATATATATATATATATGCCATTTAGCAGACGCTTTTATCCAAAGCATATTAGCATATTCTGTGTAGTAAGTCTTTGCTCAAGAGATCAGCATCTCACACGTATACAGTTTGAGGTCAGGGGGCACGTTTGGGTGGTATGGAAGACTCCAGAAGGGAGAAATATGGAGCATGGCCTTTATAAGGTAAACAAATGAAAGGTTTATTAATGTTTTATTATTATTATAGCAACTTCTGTTTTTTGTTTTTCTGTCTGACTGTTCTGGATCTTTGTTGCCCTGTCCAGTAATGGTAATAAAGACGGTGGTGTTTATCTGGTCCCTTTGAGTCTTTCTCTACAATATACCTCCAGTTAACAACTCTCTATAGCCAGATACTCATTGACTGTCACGCAATGTTTCGCTTGCTGAGGCTGGGGGGTGGGGGTGGTTGAGGTAGTCGGGCTGGGGGGCGGGGGTGGTTGAGGTAGTCGGGCTGGGGGGCGGGGTGTTGAGGGAGTCAGGCTGGGGGGTTGAGGGAGTCGGGCTGGATTTGGGGGGTTCACCTGGTTTAGAGGGAGGAATGTATAACAGTCAGATGGTGAGTCCTTTGGCACAAACGCGTTGGATGTGACATGTTTCTCACCCCCCTCTCAGATCCAACCTGGTGCCCCCCCCCTCCCTCAGTGTTCCAGGTAGACTAATTTCCTCAAACCTTTTTGGGCTCAGTCGACTTATCACTCACCTCCATTACAAAAAAATATTAGCCAATCACACACATCCATTAGACTAAGTCCTTATCAACAGTCAACTTGTCTATTTTACATAACCCCTGTTCTCATTTTTGTGGGTGATACGGGAACAGCCTGTAAACTCTTAAGAAATGTCTGTTGGAGAGACAAGTTAATATTTACTCATCTTTCCTCTCGTGAGGAGGGGATTTGAGGTGGGTCTCACCAATATCACTCCACAGAATGATAGCGTTGGCTAGGCTATTGCGTTTTAAGGAGCGGGCTCTTTACTGTTGCGTTTTAACGAGCGGGCTCTTTACTGTTGCGTTTTAACGAGCGGGCTAGGCTGTTGCGTTTTAAGGAGCGGGCTAGGCTGTTGCGTTTTAAGGAGCGGGCTAGGCTGTTGCGTTTTAAGGAGCGGGCTCAGCTGTTGCGTTTTAATGAGCGGGCTCAGCTGTTGCGTTTTAATGAGCGGGCTAGGCTGTTGCGTTTTAATGAGCGGGCTAGGCTGTTGCGTTTTAAGGAGCGGGCTCGGCTGTTGCGTTTTAAGGAGCGGGCTAGGCTGTTGCGTTTTAAGGAGCGGGCTAGGCTGTTGCGTTTTAAGGAGCGGGCTAGGCTGTTGCGTTTTAATGAGCGGGCTAGGCTGTTGCGTTTTAAGGAGCGGGCTCGGCTGTTGCGTTTTAAGGAGCGGGCTCGGCTGTTGCGTTTTAATGAGCGGGCTAGGCTGTTGCGTTTTAATGAGCGGGCTAGGCTGTTGCGTTTTAAGGAGCGGGCTAGGCTGTTGCGTTTTAAGGAGCGGGCTCTGCTGTTGCGTTTTAATGAGCGGGCTCTGCTGTTGCGTTTTAAGGAGCGGGCTCGGCTGTTGCGTTTTAAGGAGCGGGCTCGGCTGTTGCGTTTTAATGAGCGGGCTAGGCTGTTGCGTTTTAATGAGCGGGCTCTGCTGTTGCGTTTTAAGGAGCGGGCTAGGCTGTTGCGTTTTAATGAGCGGGCTAGGCTGTTGCGTTTTAATGAGCGGGCTCGGCTGTTGCGTTTTAAGGAGCGGGCTCTGCTGTTGCGTTTTAAGGAGCGGGCTAGGCTGTTGCGTTTTAATGAGCGGGCTAGGCTGTTGCGTTTTAATGAGCGGGCTAGGCTGTTGCGTTTTAATGAGCGGGCTAGGCTGTTGCGTTTTAAGGAGCGGTTGGCCACCCCTGTCTGTCCTGACCAGGATGTGTTTCAGAGAGATGATATCAGTAGTTTGACATGGTTGCTATGGGGAAGGCAGTGTTGTGGTTAGGGCTGTTGTCATGACCACAGTAAAATTCCACGTGACCGTTGAGTCAAGGTAACCAACCTCTGGTTATAACACTTCCCCCCTCCCAATTGTCCAGTGTCTGTTGCTTTGCCCATCTTAATCTTTTCTATTTATTGGCCAGTCTGAGATATGTATTTTTCTTTGCAACTCTGCCTAGAAGGCATCCCTGAGTCACCTCTTCACGTTGAGACTGGTGTTTTTGTCGGGTACTATTTAATGAAGTTGCCAGTTGAGGACTGGTGAGGCGTCTGTTTCTCAAACTAAACACTAATGTACTTGTCCTCCTGGCTCAATTGTGCACCGGGGGCCTCCCACTCTTTCTATTCTGGTTAGAGCCAGTTAGCGCTGTTCTCCAAACATAACAATGGTCATTATGGCCAAACAGTTTTATCAGACCAGTGCACATTTCTCCAAAAATCATTGTCCCCCATCTGCATTTGCAAACTGTAGTCTGGCTTTTTGTTGTGGTTTGGGAGCAGTGGCTTCTTCCTTACTGAGTTGCCTTTTAGGTTGTCGATATAGGACTTGTTTTACTGTGGATATAGATACTTTTGTACCTGTTTCCTCCAGCATCTTCACAAGGTCCTTTGCTGTTGTTCTGGGATCTATTTGCACTTTTCACACCAAAGTACGTTCATCTCTAGGAGACGGAACGCGTCTCCTTCCTGAGCGGTATGACGGCTGCGTGGTCCCAATGGTGTTTATACTTGCGTACTATTGTTTATACAGATGAACGTGAAACCTTCAGTCATTTGGAAATTGATCCCAAGGATGAACCAGACTTCTGGAGATCTATAATTTTTGGCTGATTTCTTTAGATTTTCCCATGATGTCAAGCAAAGAGGCACTGAGTTTTGATGGTAGGCCTTGAAATACATCCACAGGTACACCTACAATTGACTCAAGACTAATTGACATCATTTATCAGAAGCTTCTAAAGCCATGACATTTTCTGGAGTTTTCCAAGCTGTTTAAAGGCACAGTCAAGTTAGTGTATGTAAACTTCTGATTCACTGGAATTGTGATTAAGTGAAATAAACTGTAAACAATTGTTGGAAAAATGACTTGTCATGCACAAAGTAGATTTCCTAACTGACTTGCCAAAACTATAGTTTAACGAAATTTGTTAAGTGGTTGAAAAACGAGTCCAAGGGTATGTACATTTCCGATTTACACTATATATGTGAGCTCAATCCGGAAACCAATAGCCTGATTTAAAAAAAAAAAAAAAAAAAAAAAAAAAATGTTTGCGCTTTCATACAGCTATGGTTTATTACACACACAGTAAAACATGAAACAAAAAAAGGCATTTGTTGTCTCTGGTACATCATTCGTCTAGCCTATACTCCAAAATTAATGAACTTCAGTTGGCCTACAATTATAGTCCATTTATCTGATTTTTGTATAGCCTCGTGATAGGTTTGATTTAAACTGTTTTCTTAATGGATAGGCCAATACGACCTTTTGAGTAATAGAATCGGTCACCACTGCGTTTCAATCTCCTCTGTCCTTAATTCCTTTCACCAGTGCGCAGAGAGGTGCTGGCAACAGTTAAATACAATGTTTAATTGTAGAAACATGTTTCTCTCGATGTTCCCGGAAAGATTTTACTCTGTTTCCCAAATGTAAGAACTGCAAGAACAACGTTGGGAGAGCCCATGGCATAATGGCATACAACGTTTGGGTGTAATATCACCTGTCGCGCAGCAGAAGACTGCGTGCTCCTCAAACGGTGGTTTAACGTGTGGAGTGAAATATCTATCCGACCCTGCATGAATAAAAGACGAACCGGCAGGTAAGTGGCCTCCATCTGCTATTGGAGTGCGAATAAGTCATCTCTTTCACCTGGCCATCTGAAAAATAAGCCATTATAAATATAAACAAATTTGACATATTAATAAATTATTCAATTGAAAATAGTCTAATGTAGGATGGGAATATTTTGTAATACCCAAAATGCGTGACAACAGGGTGATTTTTGAGGGACCTTGTAAACGAATAAAAAACATTTGGCAGCATTTGCATATCCATTTTTATATCCGGATTGACTGTTGTGAGCAGATCGTGTTAAACTACACTGAACCAAAATATAAATGCTTTTTATTTTTATATTTACACTTAAGGTAATCAGTCAATTGAAAAATGTATTAGGCCCTAGTTTATGAAATAAACAGGACTGAGAATAGTGATGCATCTGCTGGTCACATAAGGTAGGGGCCTGGATTAAAAACCATTCGCCTCATGCAGCTCGACACCTCCTGAATAGAGTTGATCAGGCGGAGTTGCTGAATATTTTCAGGAACTGGGACATGCTGTCGATTCCAGAGCTTCCTAAACATGCTCAATGGGTGACATGTCTGGTGAGTGTGCAGGCTATGAAAGACCTGGGACATTTTCAGCTTCCGGGAACTGTGTACACAGATCGTTATGACACGGGGCAGTGCATTATGCTGAAACATGAGGTGATGGTGGCCTATGAATTGCACAACAACGGGCCTCGGGATTTCACCATGTTATTTCTGTGCATTTAAATTGCCATCAATAAAAAGCAATTGTGTTCGTTGTCTGTAGCTTATGCCTGCACATACCATACATAACACAACAGTTTGTGGAGAATTAATTTGGTTCTGCAAACTCTGTTTCATCAGCTGTCCGAGAGGCTGGTGTAAGACAATCCCTCAGGTGAAGAAGCCTGATGTGGAGTTCCTGGGTTGGCATGGTTACATGTTGTGAGGCCGGTTGGACGTGCTGCCAAGTTCTCTAAAACGATGGAGGCTTATGCTAGAGAAATTAACATTAAATTCTCTGGCAACAGCTCTGGTGGACATTCTTGCAGTCAATATGCCAATTGCTGCTCCTTCACGTCCTGAGACTTGTGTTTGTGACAGCTGCACATTTTAGTGGTACTGTATTGTCTCCAGCACAAGGTGCACCTGGTAAACAGCATGATCATTAAATCAGCTTCTTGATATACCACAGCTGTCAGGTGGATGGGAGGCCTTACCTCAGCTCACTGGTCACCATAGCAACACCCACCCGTAGCACGCGATCCAGCAGGTATATTTCACTGGTCACCATAGCAACACCCACCCGTAGCACGCGCTCCAGCAGGTATATTTCACTGGTCATCCCCAAAGCCAACACTTCCTTTTGGCTGCCTTTCCTTCCAGTTCTCTGCTGCCAACGACTGGAACTAATTGCAAAAAATCACTGAAGCTGGAGACTCATATCTCCTTCACTAACTTGAAGCATCAGCAGCTTACCGATCACTACACCTGTACACAGCCCATCTGTAAATAGCCCACCCAACGACCTCATCCCCATATTGTTACTTACCCTCTTGTTCTTTTGCACCCCACAGTATCTCTACTTGCACATCCGTCACTCCAGTACTAATGCTAAATTGTAATTATTTTCACCTCTAGGGTCTATTTATTGCCTACCTCCCTACTCTTCTACATTTGCTCACACTGTACATATATTTTTCTATTGTGTTATTGACTGTACGTTTGTTTGTAACTCTGTTTTTGTCTCACTGCTTTGCTTTATCTAGGCCTGGTTGCAGTTGTAAATGAGAAATTGTTCTTAACTGGCCGACCTGGTAAAATAAAGGTGAAATGCTAACCGCTATGGAAACAAAAGTTTTTAATATTTGTCTTCTTATGGAAGATTTCTGGGTTCTCTTATTTCAGCTCATGTAAATATGGGACCAACACAGATTCAGGACCAGTTCACTGTTCATCCAGAGGGAGCACCCCTCCTCTCTGGGCAACATGGTAGGCTCTGGCTGGAGGGGCATGTCCTAGTGCTGCTACAGGGAGCTCTGGTCAAAATTGTTGCATTGATATTTTTGTTCTGCAGACAAAAGAAACGTAGTAAACTGATTTAAAATGCTGCAAAACTAGTTTTGTTGCACCTGGACTACTGTTCAGTCGTGTGGTCAGGTACTACAAAGAGGGACTTGGGAAATTAATAGCTGGCCCAGAGCAGGGCTGCACGGCTGGCCCTGAAATGTACCCAGAGAGCCAACATTAATATGCATGTCAATCTCATAGCTCAAAGTGGAGGAGATAATGACTTCATCGCTACTTGTTTTTGTAAGAAGTATTGACACGTGGAATGCACCGAGTTGTCTGTTTAAACTACTAACACACAGCTCAGACACCCATACATACCCCACAAGACATGCCACCAGAGGTCTCTTCACAGTCCCCAAGTCCAGAACAGACTATGGGAGGTGCACTGTACTACATAGAGCCATGACTACATGGAACTCTATTCCACAGTACTACATAGAGCCATGACTACATGGAACTCTATTCCACAGTACTACATAGAGCCATGACTACATGGAACTCTATTCCACAGTACTACATAGAGCCATGACTACATGGAACTCTACTCCACATCTGGTAACTGATGCAGCAGTAGAATCAGATTTTAAAAACCAATACAAACACACCTTATGTAGCGGGGACTGGGAAGAGACACTAACACACATACTAACATACTAACTAAGCTGCTGCCTTGGCAGGAACTAATGGGGATCCATAATAAACCCCAGGAAGAGTAGCTGCTGCCTTGGCAGGAACTCATGGGGATCCATAATAAACCCCAGGAAGAGTAGCTGCTGTCTTGGCAGGAACTAATGGGGATCCATAATAAATCCCAGGAAGAGTAGATGCTGTCTTGGCAGGAACTAATGGGGATCCATAATAAACCCCAGGAAGAGTAGCTGCTGTCTTGGCAGGAACTAATGGGGATCCATAATAAACCCCAGGAAGAGTAGCTGCTGTCTTGGCAGGAACTAATGGGGATCCATAATAAACCCCAGGAAGAGTAGCTGCTGTCTTGGCAGGAACTAATGGGGATCCATAATAAACCCCAGGAAGAGTAGCTGCTGTCTTGGCAGGAACTAATGGGGATCCATAATAAACCCCAGGAAGAGTAGCTGCTGTCTTGGCAGGAACTAATGGGGATCCATAATAAACCCCAGGAAGAGTAGCTGCTGTCTTGGCAGGAACTAATGGGGATCCATAATAAACCCCAGGAAGAGTAGCTGCTGTCTTGGCAGGAACTAATGGGGATCCATAATAAACCCCAGGAAGAGTAGCTGCTGCCTCGACAGGAACTAATGGGGATCCATAATAAACCCCAGGAAGAGTAGCTGCTGCCTTGGCAGGAACTAATGGGGATCCATAATAAACCCCAGGAAGAGTAGCTGCTGCCTTGGCAGGAACTAATGGGGATCCATAATAAACCTCAGGAAGAGTAGCTTCTGCCTTGGCAGGAACTAATGGGGATCCATAATAAACCCCAGGAAGAGTAGCTGCTGCCTTGGCAGGAACTAATGGGGATCCATAATAAACCTCAGGAAGAGTAGCTTCTGCCTTGGCAGCAGGCTCATACCTGCTGGTGAAATGTCGTACTCTCTCTCCTCCAACGGCCCGTCGTACAGAGACACGCGCAGCACCACAGACTGAAGGCTCATGAGATGTCGTTTTTTTTAATCGATTGATAAAATTTGTGTTTTGTTCCATGAATTACATTAACAACAATTATGAAACTAATTTCCATGATTTTATCATGACCTTACGAACCCTCATTTGACAACTTGGAACAAATCCAATTTATTTATAAAGCCCCCTTTATTTTTTTATTTTTTTTTTACATCAGCTGATGTCACAAAGTGATCATACAGAAAAAAAAACACAGACAACGCATCGTGCTTCGGTCCGGCACATTTTCAACCTGAGCAATCTGGAACTGCCTGGGGTCACTCACAGATTCACAGACGAGCGGCAAATTCATCTGAACAAAGAAAAATCGGGAAATTAATGCCCTCGTCATTCCGTTTTGATCAACATTTTTTTTTTGCCTCGGTGTGTGAATCTGGACCAGCAATAGGCAACTGTGTTTTTATAGAGGAGCCGGGAAGCAATTCCCCGAAAAAATAGAAGTGCTGGTATGTCGTTCCTGACAGCTTCCACCCAAATCAAGCACTGGTATTAGCAATCCCTTCAGACATAGTGACTCAACCGTTGGTGACTTGAACTCGACTCGGATTTAACCATAGGGATTCATGACTCGACTTGGACTCCAACACAGGGGACTTGACTCGGACTCAAGGTTTAGTGAGTCGACAACAATACTGTCCTGAACATGTGAAAGTTGATTTGGTCGAACGGTTTGAGTTACTGTTGGTTAGGGGCCTTGAGGTCTTCAGTAGGTAGCGATATAGAGATGGGCCTGAGAGATGAGGTCTTCAGTAGGTAGCGATATAGAGATGGGCCTGAGAGATGAGGTCTTCAGTAGGTAGCGATATAGAGATGGGCCTGAGAGATGAGGTCTTCAGTAGGTAGCGATATAGAGATGGGCCTGAGAGATGAGGTCTTCAGTAGGTAGCGATATAGAGATGGGCCTGAGAGATGAGGTCTTCAGTAGGTAGCGATATAGAGATGGGCCTGAGAGATGTTTGCTGCTGGAGTCTATACCAGTAAATCTTCAATCAGTAAGGTCATGCCAGTGTGCAAAGGGGTGGCTTTCAAAATAAAAGTCAGGTGGAGCGCTGGGGAATCCGGTTCTGAAATATAAGGTGAAAATAAAATCCACCTTTTCTTATTTGTTGTTTTTGGCATTCAAAAAATAAATCGAAACATGATTGTTACAGATAAAATAAAAAAAACTGCAATGTTAATTTGAAATCCAAGTAAATGTGTTTATTGGTCAGAAGGGGACGCTTTGGGCTGGGATTGTGCAGAATCAGATTGAGGTTATTCCACTGTTGACCGCCAGGTGGCGCAGCGACACCCGGTTCACACGCCACCGGAAAACGGCCGTTGTTGTGTCAAAAGGCGGATCTTCAACCTGCAAGTTTTTTTTTTTTGCGTTACGGTCAAACGGGAACTGTGACATTTTCCAAAGCATCACCGTTTGAAATAATGTCACAGATACATGTTTAATTGCCGTGTTTAACTTTCAAGATCAGTTCCTTTGAACTGTAACTTCATAAAGTGCAGGTAAGAGCCAAGAGGTTATTTTCCGGGTTTGTTTCATGCTGCAAAAGAGAAGAAGAAGAAGAAGAAGCTGTTTTATTAGAGTGACTAGCTAGCTAGCTAATGTTAGCATGACAGCTCAATCCATCTATTCTGTTCCCATCAATACAACTATTGTTTAGCTAGCACGATTTGATCCGATAACTTTTCTTGATTCTCACACATCGGAATTGAATTGGACCCGAAAATATATTTAATATCGACCGGTTTAGCCACTTGTCTAACTAGTTAATATCATCACAGGGGCCATCTGCCCGTTAGCCTCTTGGCCAACTAGTTAAAGCTAGTTAATATCACAGGGGCCATCTGCCCGTTAGCCTCTTAGCCAACTAGTTAAAGCTAGTTAATATCACAGGGGCCATCTGCCCGTTAGCCTCTTGGCCAACTAGTTAAAGCTAGTTAATATCACAGGGGCCATCTGCCCGTTAGCCTCTTAGCCAACTAGTTAAAGCTAGTTAATATCACAGGGGCCATCTGCCCGTTAGCCTCTTGGCCAACTAGTTAAAGCTAGTTAATATCACAGGGCCATCTGCCCGTTAGCCTCTTGGCCAACTAGTTAAAGCTAGTTAATATCACAGGGCCATCTGCCCGTTATCATCACAGGGGCCATCTGCCCGTTAGCCTCTTGGCCAACTAGTTAAAGCTAGTTAATATCACAGGGGCCATCTGCCCGTTAGCCTCTTGGCCAACTAGTTAAAGCTAGTTAATATCACAGGGGCCATCTGCCCGTTAGCCATCTATTCTGGCCAACTAGTTAAAGCTAGTTAATATCACAGGGGCCATCTGCCCGTTAGCCTCTTAGCCAACTAGTTAAAGCTAGTTAATATCACAGGGGCCATCTGCCCGTTAGCCTCTTGGCCAACTAGTTAAAGCTAGTTAATATCACAGGGGCCATCTGCCCGTTAGCCTCTTAGCCAACTAGTTAAAGCTAGTTAATATCACAGGGGCCATCTGCCCGTTAGCCTCTTGGCCAACTAGTTAAAGCTAGTTAATATCACAGGGGCCATCTGCCCGTTAGCCACTTGGCCAACTAGTTAAAGCTAGTTAATATCACAGGGGCCATCTGCCCGTTAGCCTCTTGGCCAACTAGTTAAAGCTAGTTAATATCACAGGGGCCATCTGCCCGTTAGCCTCTTAGCCAACTAGTTAAAGCTAGTTAATATCACAGGGGCCATCTGCCCGTTAGCCTCTTAGCCAACTAGTTAAAGCTAGTTAATATCACAGGGGCCATCTGCCCGTTAGCCTCTTGGCCAACTAGTTAAAGCTAGTTAATATCACAGGGGCCATCTGCCCGTTAGCCACTTAGCCAACTAGTTAAAGCTAGTTAATATCACAGGGGCCATCTGCCCGTTAGCCTCTTAGCCAACTAGTTAAAGCTAGTTAATATCACAGGGGCCATCTGCCCGTTAGCCTCTTAGCAGTGAGTGTCGCACCGACTGATCTGCATGTGATGTCCGCCCCGTGGGCCTTTTTTGATGATTGAATAGTAGCTTCCTTCACTAAATACATTACATCCACATAGTTAGTAACCGTTTTGACATGCTGGGGTTTGTTGGTAGCTGGGCCATTCATAGAAGATAAACTATCATCAAAGACAGTACAGGAGGTGTCGAAACTCTGTTCTTAGCGCCTGTTGTTCATCAGTGCTCATTAAGAGATGTGAGTTGGGAGTCGTCTTGGTTAGATGTGAGGGTGTCTTAACAGAACATTATTACAAATCATTTTGTAGACTTCAACAAGCCCAAACAGATTTTGTTTCAATATGCTTTGTGTTGTAGTCACGACAGACAAAGATAATAGTTAAGTCAACTTTCCAATGCATGTTGTCAACCATCACATCCAGTACATGAAGACGGTAATTAACGTTTGGTTTCCGTTTCCTGTGTAACAACAATATTGTTATCTCACTGTCCATTACATTAATTTGTTTTTAAAATGTTAAATGTACATTCACACAGTCTTTCAGGTGTTGAGGTCTGCGGATGGCCCTACCAGACCGTGTGTGTGGGGAGGGTTTATTTCATCAGGAGGGGGCTTGACCTGAGATGTCTGGATCTTCTTGTTGAGGTGCAGCGTCCACCTATAAGGTTGTGTTCCGCACCCTGCTGGGTGTCAGCTGGTGCTCTGTTTACTGGCTCTGTGTGCGGAAATACTCCTCTACTTCTCTGCTCTTCCTCAAAAGGTCTCCTGTTCCTCCTGAAGACATGTCCTGTTCTGTCTTCACGTCGTAGGACCTTTGCTCCACAGGTCTGACTGCTATGACCCTCTGCCACCACTGTGTCTGTCCTGTGAGTGGCTGGACTCTCACCCTGTCATCTCATTGGCAGCTCTGTGAGATCCTCAGCGGAGGTGTCGTAGTACGTTGCCCGTCTCTGCGGTCTTTCTGTGAACTTCTCCAGCTGACGGTTTGTCATCACCGGTCTCAACAGATTTTCACTCATTAGCCGTAGTCTGTGTACGTCTTCCCATGAGCACCATGGCAGGGCTGCTGTCTGTTCCTTGTGAAGGGTATCCCTGTGATCCAGCAGGGCCAGTTATGGGTCAGAACCTGCTCTCTTTGCTGTTGCCATCAGTCTTTTGGCTGTTTTCACTGCCGATTCCACTTTCCCATTACTTTGCAGGTATCCTGGAGACTATGTTTTGTATGTATGTATGGTATCCTGGAGACTATGTTTTAAAGTCCCAAACCTTGCTGAAACTTGGGAACTCGTCTGACGATTACTGAGGACCATTGTCTGTGTACAGGATGTCATGTATCCCATAGCGTGCAAAGTATGTCTTCAGTTTTTGAATGACCGTTTTCGACTGTCAGGGCTCTGCAAGCTGCTCCTCTATCTGTGCATACCCTTTATCCGTCTCTGTCAGGGCTCTGCTAGCTGCTCCTCTATCTGTGCATACCCTTTATCAGTCTCTGTCAGGGCTCTGCTAGCTGCTCCTCTATCTGTGCATACCCTTTATCAGTCACTGTCAGGGCTCTGCTAGCTGCTCCTCTATCTGTGCATACCCTTTATCAGTCTCTGTCAGGGCTCTGCTAGCTGCTCCTCTATCTGTGCATACCCTTTATCAGTCTCTGTCAGGGCTCTGCTAGCTGCTCCTCTATCTGTGCATACCCTTTATCAGTCTCTGTCAGGGCTCTGCTAGCTGCTCCTTCTCTATCTGTGCATACCCTTTATCAGTCTCTGTCAGGGCTCTGCTAGCTGCTCCTTCTCTATCTGTGCATACCCTTTATCAGTCACTGTCAGGGCTCTGCTGGTGTATGCTATTGGTTGTCCTCCCTGCATCAAGGCTGCTCCTAACCCACTCTCTGAAGCATCACACTGTAGTACAGCTGTTCTGTTGGATTGTAGTAGTTCAGCACAGGGGTCTGCAATGGTATCCCTGATTTTATTGATAGCCAGCTCTCACAGTGAGTCCTTGTGTGTGTTAGCTGATTTTATTGATAGCCAGCTCTCACAGTGAGTCCTTGTGTGTTAGCTGATTTTATTGATGGCCAGCTCTCACAGTGAGTCCTTGTGTGTTAGCTGATTTTATTGATAGCCAGCTCTCACAGTGAGTCCTTGTGTGTTAGCTGATTTTATTGATAGCCAGCTCTCACAGTGAGTCCTTGTGTGTTAGCTGATTTTATTGATAGCCAGCTCTCACAGTGGGTCCTTGTGTGTCAGCTGATTTTATTGATAGCCAGCTCTCACAGTGGGTCCTTGTGTGTTAGCTGATTTTATTGATAGCCAGCTCTCACAGTGAGTCCTTGTGTGTTAGCTGATTTTATTGATAGCCAGCTCTCACAGTGAGTCCTTGTGTGTTAGCTGATTTTATTGATAGCCAGCTCTCACAGTGAGTCCTTGTGTGTTAGCTGATTTTATTGATAGCCAGCTCTCACAGTGAGTCCTTGTGTGTTAGCTGATTTTATTGATAGCCAGCTCTCACAGTGGGTCCTTGTGTGTCAGCTGATTTTATTGATAGCCAGCTCTCACAGTGAGTCCTTGTGTGTTAGCTGATTTTATTGATAGCCAGCTCTCACAGTGGGTCCTTGTGTGTTAGCTGATTTTATTGATAGCCAGCTCTCACAGTGGGTCCTTGTGTGTTAGCTGATTTTATTGATAGCCAGCTCTCACAGTGGGTCCTTGTGTGTTAGCTGATTTTATTGATAGCCAGCTCTCACAGTGGGTCCTTGTGTGTTAGCTGATTTTATTGATAGCCAGCTCTCACAGTGAGTCCTTGTGTGTTAGCTGATTTTATTGATAGCCAGCTCTCACAGTGGGTCCTTGTGTGTTAGCTGATTTTATTGATAGCCAGCTCTCACAGTGAGTCCTTGTGTGTTAGCTGATTTTATTGATAGCCAGCTCTCACAGTGGGTCCTTGTGTGTTAGCTGATTTTATTGATAGCCAGCTCTCACAGTGAGTCCTTGTGTGTTAGCTGATTTTATTGATAGCCAGCTCTCACAGTGAGTCCTTGTGTGTTAGCTGATTTTATTGATATTTTATTTATTTCACCTTCATTTAACCAGGTAGGCCAGTTGAGAACACCTTTATTTAACCAGGTAGGCAAGTTGAGATCAAGTTCTCATTTACAATTGCGACCTGGCCAAGATAAAGCAAAGCAGTTCGACAGATACAACGACACAGAGTTACACATGGAGTAAAACAAACATACAGTCAATAATACAGTATAAACAAGTCTATATACAATGTGAGCAAATGAGGTGAGAAGGGAGGTAAAGGCAAAAAAGGCCATGGTGGCAAAGTAAATACAATATAGCAAGTAAAACACTGGAATGGTAGTTTTGCAATGGAAGAATGTGCAAAGTAGAAATAAAAATAATGGGGTGCAAAGGAGCAAAATAAATTAATAAAATGAAATACAGTTGGGAAAGAGGTAGTTGTTTGGGCTAAATTATAGGTGGGCTATGTACAGGTGCAGTAATCTGTAAGATGCTCTGACAGTTGGTGCTTAAAGCTAGTGAGGGAGATAAGTGTTTCCAGTTTCAGAGATTTTTGTAGTTCGTTCCAGTCACTGGCAGCAGAGAACTGGAAGGAGAGGCGGCCAAAGAAAGAATTGGTTTTGGGGGTGACTAGAGAGATATACCTGCTGGAGCGTGTGCTACAGGTGGGAGATGCTATGGTGACCAGCGAGCTGAGATAAGGGGGGACTTTACCTAGCAGGGTCTTGTAGATGACATGGAGCCAGTGGGTTTGGCGACGAGTATGAAGCGAGGGCCAGCCAACGAGAGCGTACAGGTCGCAATGGTGGGTAGTATATGGGGCTTTGGTGACAAAACGGATTGCACTGTGATAGACTGCATCCAATTTGTTGAGTAGGGTATTGGAGGCTATTTTGTAAATTACATCGCCAAAGTCGAGGATTGGTAGGATGGTCAGTTTTACAAGGGTATGTTTGGAGTATGAGTGAAGGATGCTTTGTTGCGAAATAGGAAGCCAAATCTAGATTTAACTTTGGATTGGAGATGTTTGATATGGGTCTGGAAGGAGAGTTTACAGTCTAACCAGACACCTAAGTATTTGTAGTTGTCCACGTATTCTAAGTCAGAGCCGTCCAGAGTAGTGATGTTGGACAGGCGGGTAGGTGCAGGTAGCGATCGGTTGAAGAGCATGCATTTAGTTTTACTTGTATTTAAGAGCAATTGGAGGCCACGGGAGGAGAGTTGTATGGCATCGAAGCTCGTCTGGAGGTTAGTTAACACAGTGTCCAAGGAGGGGCCAGAAGTATACAGAATGGTGTCGTCTGCGTAGAGGTGGATCAGAGACTCACCAGCAGCAAAAGTGACCTCATTGATGTATACAGAGAAGGGAGTCGGTCCAAGAATTGAACCCTGTGGCACCCCCATAGACTGCCAGAGGTCCGGACAGCAGACCCTCCGATTTGACACACTGAACTCTATCAGAGAAGTAGTTGGTGAACCAGGCGAGGCAATCATTTGAGAAACCAAGGCTGTCGAGTCTGCCGATGAGGATGTGGTGATAGCCAGCTCCCACAGTGAGTCCTTGTGTGTTAGCTGATTTTATTGATAGCCAGCTCTCACAGTGAGTCCTTGTGTATTAGATGATTTTATTGATAGCCAGCTCCCACAGTGAGTCCTTGTGTGTTAGCTGTCGCAGTGGCTCACAGCGCTCCGTGGCGTAGCTGCAGAACTTGGCTAGGTAGGGACACCGTTTGTACATTTATCAGTTATTCAGCACTTTCGCATACTCAGACTGAATTTACGAACACACCCAAAATGGTTACTTGCCTTTTTAAGACATGTAGCTAGCTAGCAAAACAATTAACGTAGCTAAGTAAACAACATGTATGATCATACACGGCACGTAGCATTAGCTAACGCGCCAGCCAGCTAACATGATCTAGTTAAACAACAATGAACATAATGCCAAATCATGTCATACTACCCTGCGTGAATCTGCTGGGAACTAACCAACCAGGTTCAATGTTAGCTAGCTAACATTAAGCTCTAACTATACAAATAATACCATACACCTAACGTTAGCTAAACTCAGTTCTTCACAATTCCTGACATTTAATCCTAGTAAAAATTCCCTGTCTTAGGTCAGTTAGGATCATCACTTTATTTTAAGAATGTGAAATGTCAGAATAATAGTAGAGAGAATTATTTATTTCAGCTTTTATTTATTTTATCACATTCCCAGAGGGTCAGACGTTTACATTCACTCAATTAGTATTTGGTAGCATTGCCTTTAAATTGTGCAACTTTGGTCAAACGTTTCGGGTAGCCTTCCACAAGCTTCCCGCAATAAGTTGGGTGCATCTTGGCCCATTCCTCCTGACAGAGCTGGTATAATTGAATCAGGTTTGTAGGCCTCCTTGCTCGCACATGCTTTTTCAGTTCTGCCCACACATTTTGTATAGGTTTGAGGTCAGGGCTTTGTGACGGCCACTCCAATACCTTGACTTTGTTGTCCTTAAGCCATTTTGCCACAACTTTGGAAGAATGCTTGTGGTCGTTGTCCATTTGGAATACCCATTTGCGACCAAGCTTTAACTTCCTGACTGATGTCTTGAGATGTTGCTTCAATATATCCACATAATTTTCCTGCCTCATGATGCCATCTATTTTGTGAAGTGCACCAGTCTCTCCTGCAGCAAAGCACCCCCACAAGATGATGCTGCCACCCCCATGCTTCACGGTTGGGATGGGGTTCTTCGGCTTGCAAGCATCCCCCTTTTTCCTCCAAACACAACAATGGTCATTATGGCCAAACAGTTCTTTTTTTGTTTCATCAGACCAAAGGACATTTCTCCAAAAAGTACGATCTTTGTACCCATGTGCAGTTGCAAACCGTAGTCTGGCATTTTTATGGCAGTTTTGGAGCAGTGGCTTCTTCCTTGCTGAGCAGCCTTTCAGGTTGTGTTGATATAGGACTCGTTTTACTGTGGATATCGATACTTTTGTACCGGTTTTCCCGGCATCTTCACAAGGTCCTTTGCTGTTGTCCTGGGATTGATTTGCACTTTTCGCACCAAAGTACTTTCATCTCTAGGAGACAGAATGCGTCTCCTTCCTGAGCAGAATGACGGCTGCGTGGTCCCATGGTGTTTATACTTGCATACTATTTTTTTGTACAGATTAACGTGGTACCTTCAGGCGTTTGGAAATTGCTCCCAAGGATGAACCAGACTTGTGGAGGTCTACATTTCTTTCGGAGGTCCTGGCTAATTTCTTTTGATTTTCCCATGATGTCAGGCGAAGAGGCACTGAGTTTGAAGGTAGACCTTGAAATACATCCACAGGTACATCTCCAATTGACTCAAATTATGTCAATTAGCCTATCAGAAGCTTCTAAAGCCATGATATAATTTTCTTGAATTTTCCAAGCTGTTTAAAGGCACAGTCAACTTAGTGTAGTAAACTTCTGACCTGCTGGACTTGTGATACAGTGAATTTTTAGTGAAATAATCTGTCGATAAACAATTGTTGGAAAAATGACTTGTGTCATGAACAAAGTAGATGTCCTAACCGACTTGCCAAAACTATAGTTTGTGAACAAGAAATTTGTGGAGTGGTTGAAAAATGAGTTTTAATGACTCCAACCTAAGTGTATGTAAACTTCCGACTTCAACAGTATCTGTAACCTAGAGGACAACCAGTGGGTCTGTCTCCTCTATACCACTCACCTGGTAGTGTGGTGGATGGAACTACCAGCTCTCTGTAACCAGTGGGTCTGTCTCCTCTATACCACCCACCTGGTAGTGTGGTGGATGGGACTACCAGCTCTCTGTAACCTAGAGGGCAACCAGTGGGTCCGTCTCCATTATACCACCCACCTGGTATTGTGGTGGATGGGACTACCAGCTCTCTGTAACCTAGAGGACAACCAGTGGGCCCATCTCCTCTATACCACCCACCTGGTAGTGTGGTGGATGGGACTACCAGCTCTCTGTAACCTAGAGAACAACCAGCGTCTCCTCTATACCATGTTTCTTGTAGAATAACAATGTCTGTATTTCTGTTTTCTGGGTTCCTGCTTTTCAGGCCAAAGTCAGATCACCTATAAATGGTGTGGCCAGGGTTTGTTTGAGGGGGTCTAGGTGGTTGGGGATGTGGTCTGGTCCTTTTGGTGCAGGTCCTCTGGGCAGGGTGTCTCGCTGGTCTGGGCAGGGTGTCTCGCTGGTCTGGGCAGGGTGTCTCGCTGGTCTGGGCAGGGTGTCTCGCTGGTCTGGGCAGGGTGTCTCGCTGGTCTGGGCAGGGTGTCTCGCTGGTCTGGGCCGGGCGTCTCGCTGGTCTGGGCCGGGCGTCTCGCTGGTCTGGGCCGGGCGTCTCGCTGGTCTGGGCCGGGCGTCTCGCTGGTCTGGGCCGGGCGTCTCGCTGGTCTGGGCCGGGCGTCTCGCTGGTCTGGGCCGGGCGTCTCGCTGGTCTGTTGTTCCTGTGTGAGGTGTTGGGACTACGGTTGAGGGTGACGTCCTTCAGGGTCCTGGCGAAGGTGGGGACTACGGTTGAGGGTGACGTCCTTCAGGGTCCTGGCGAAGGTGGGGACTACGGTTGAGGGTGACATCCTTCAGGGTCCTGGCGAAGGTGGGGACTACGGTTGAGGGTGACGTCCTTCAGGGTCCTGGCGAAGGTGGGGACTACGGTTGAGGGTGACGTCCTTCAGGGTCCTGGCGAAGGTGGGGACTGTTGTCTTGTAGAGGTGGATTTGTTTTGTACTTGTGCGTATGAAATTAGCTCAAATTCTTGTCTGACTGAACCACTAATGAATGAATGATTTTTGTTGTTTTGCTTTGTTAGGCTCTGTCTGTCTGAGAGAGAAGGACCCCATATGACGGATACCCCCTAGTCTAAGGGTATGCTGTACCGTAGGGATTGGTGCACATCGATCAGCCCTCGGCTAAGGGTATGCTGTATGGTAGGGATTGGTGCACATCGAGTCAGCCCTCGTCTAAGGGTATGCTGTACGGTAGGGATTGGTGCACATCGAGTCAGCCCTCGTCTAAGGGTATGCTGTACCGTAGGGATTGGTGCACATCGATCAGCCCTCGTCTAAGGGTATGCTGTACTGTAGGGATTGGTGCACATCGAGTCAGCCCTCGTCTAAGGGTATGCTGTATGGTAGGGATTGGTGCACATCGAGTCAGCCCTCGTCTATGGGTATGCTGTACCGTAGGGATTGGTGCACATCGATTCAGCCCTCGTCTAAGGGTATGCTGTATGGTAGGGATTGGTGCACATCGAGTCAGCCCTCGTCTAAGGGTATGCTGTACCGTAGGGATTGGTGCACATCGATTCAGCCCTCGTCTAAGGGTATGCTGTATGGTAGGGATTGGTGCACATCGATTCAGCCCTCGTCTAAGGGTATGCTGTATGGTAGGGATTGGTGCACATTGAGTCAGCCCTCGTCTAAGGGTATGCTGTATGGTAGGGATTGGTGCACATCGATTCAGCCCTAGTCTAAGGGTATGCTGTATGGTAGGGATTGGTGCACATCGAGTCAGCCCTCGTCTAAGGGTATGCTGTACCGTAGGGATTGGTGCACATCGAGTCAGCCCTCGTCTAAGGGTATGCTGTATGGTAGGGATCGGTGCACATCGAGTCAGCCCTCGTCTAAGGGTATGCTGTATGGTAGGGATTGGTGCACATCGATTCAGCCCTAGTCTAAGGGTATGCTGGGTAGGGATTGGTGCACTGTCTAAGGGTATGGTAGGGATTGGTGCACATCGAGTCAGCCCTCGTCTAAGGGTATGCTGTACCGTAGGGATTGGTGCACATCGAGTCAGCCCTCGTCTAAGGGTATGCTGTATGGTAGGGATCGGTGCACATCGAGTCAGCCCTCGTCTAAGGGTATGCTGTACGGTAGGGATTGGTGCACATCGAGTCAGCCCTCGTCTAAGGGTATGCTGTACTGTAGGGATTGGTGCACATCGAGTCAGCCCTCGTCTAAGGGTATGCTCTACTGTAGGGATTGGTGCACATCGAGTCAGCCCTCGTCTAAGGGTATGCTGTATGGTAGGGATTGGTGCACATCGAGTCAGCCCTCGTCTAAGGGTATGCTGTATGGTAGGGATTGGTGCACATTGATTCACTGGAGTATTGCTTCTTCTATCCCTTGGCCTCAATCTTCTTTTTTAACTGTTGAGCCAAAATATTTTCAACACTTTTTAAAAAATGTCCATGCTTGATCAAAACTAATTTGCTCATATGATGATATGTGTATTTTGGACTGCCTCTTTAGTCCTCACAACTCGTCAGAGATGAAGGTTGTCAGGCCTCTAGCCCCATTAGTACTAACGGGAGATCATAGGGGCACGGATAATATCTCTCTCTGAGAGATGAGAAGAGGAAGTTGTTGCTTACTATGCGTTACGACGTATACAGAGCAGACCTGGAAAAACCAGTTATGCTGTCTGGAGCCTCCGGTTCCAAAGGTGACAAGCAGGCAGACGGACAGACAGCTTGGTGTTTAACAGGCAGACGGACAGCTTGGTGTTTGACAGGCAGACGGACAGCTTGGTGTTTGGCAGGCAGACGGACAGCTTGGTGTTTGGCAGGCAGACGGACAGCTTGGTGTTTGACAGGCAGACGGACAGCTTGGTGTTTGGCAGGCAGACGGACAGCTTGGTGTTTGGCAGGCAGACGGACAGCTTGGTGTTTGGCAGGCAGACGGACAGCTTGGTGTTTGGCAGGCAGACGGACAGCTTGGTGTTTGGCAGGCAGACGGACAGCTTGGTGTTTGGCAGGCAGACGGACAGCTTGGTGTTTGGCAGGCAGACGGACAGCTTGGTGTTTGGCTGGCAGGCAGACGGACAGCTTGGTGTTTGGCTGGCAGGCAGACGGCTTGGTGTTTGGCAGGCAGGCGGCTTGGTGTTTGGCAGGCAGGCAGATTGCTTGGTGTTTTTAAAAAATAATAATAATTTTTAAAATTTTACCTTTATTTAACCAGGCAAGTCGGTTAAGAACATATTCTTATTTTCAATGACGGCCTGGGAACAGTGGGTTAACTGCCTGTTCAGGGGCAGAACGACAGATTTGTACCTTGTCAGCTCGGGGGTTTGAACTCACAACCTTCCGGTTACAAGTCCAACGCTCTAACCACTAGGCTACGCTGCCGTCCCGTTTGACTGGCAGGCAGGCGGCTTGGTGTTTGACTGGCAGGCAGGCGGCTTGGTGTTTGACTGGCAGGCAGGCGGCTTGGTGTTTGACTGGCAGGCAGGCAGATGGACAGCTTGGTGTTTGACAGGCAGGCAGGCAGACGGACAGCTTGGTGTTTGACTGGCAGGCAGACGGCTTGGTGTTTGACTGGCAGGCAGACGGCTTGTTGTTTGACTGGCAGGCAGACGGCTTGGTGTTTGGCAGGCAGGCAGGCAGGCAGAGGGACAGCTTGGTGTTTGACTGGCAGGCAGGCAGGCAGACGGACAGCTTGGTGTTTGGCAGTCAGGCAGACGGCTTGGTGTTTGGCAGTCAGGCAGGCGGCTTGGTGTTTGACTGGCAGGCAGGCGGCTTGGTGTTTGACTGGCAGGCAGGCGGCTTGGTGTTTGACTGGCAGGCAGGTGGCTTGGTGTTTGACTGGCAGGCAGGCGGATGGACAGCTTGGTGTTTGACTGGCAGGCAGACGGCTTGGTGTTTGGCAGGCAGGCAGGCGGCTTGGTGTTTGGCAGGCAGGCAGGCGGCTTGGTGTTTGACTGGCAGGCAGGCGGCTTGGTGTTTGACTGGCAGGCAGGCGGCTTGGTGTTTGACTGGCAGGCAGGCGGATGGACAGCTTGGTGTTTGACAGGCAGGCAGACGGACAGCTTGGTGTTTGCTTGTTTCATGAACAGTATTTCAGGTTTCCTATTGTGGTCCTGGCTGGTTTAGGAGGACATGAACAATAGTGGATTGTCTATTGTTGTCCACATCGGCACTTTTTTTCTTGTTGATCTTACTAATGTCACTGTTGCTTGAATGCCCATGACTGTGTGTTTACCTCTCTCTTTCTCTCCCCCCTCAGACAGGTGAGGTGCAGGTGAGTGATGCCTGTGTGTTCTAGCAGTGACTGTCCCCATCTACAGTGTGTTGGAAAGATCACCAAGGAAGAGCTCATCCTCAAGTCTCATGTGAGTCCACCTGTCCTGACGTTAACTAGGCTAGCTAAACTATCTTTATCATTATCTAGTAGACTTTAACAAGGTTAGCTAAGCTATCATTATCTAATAGACGTTATCTAGGCTAGCTAACTATCGTTATCATTATCTAATAAACGTTAACTAGGCTAACTATCTTTATCATTATCTAATAGATGTTAACTAGGCTAGCTAACTATCGTTATCATTATCTAATAGACGTTAACTAGGCTAGCTAACTATCGTTATCATTATCTAATAGACGTTAACTGGGCTAGCTAACTATCTTTATCATTATCTAATAGAAGTTAACTAGGCTAGCTAACTATCTTTATCATTATCTAATAGACGTTAACTAGGCTAGCTAACTATCGTTATCATTATCTAATAGACGTTAACTAGGCTAGCTAACTATCGTTATCATTATCTAATAGACGTTAACTAGGCTAGCTAACTATCTTTATCATTATCTAATAGACGTTAACTAGGCTAGCTAACTATCTTTATCATTATCTAATAGACGTTAACTAGGCTAGCTAACTATCGTTATCATTATCTAATAGACATTAACTAGGCTAGCTAACTATCGTTATCATTATCTAATAGACGTTAACTAGGCTAGCTAACTATCTTTATCATTATCTAATAGACGTTAACTAGGCTAGCTAACTATCTTTATCTAGTAGACTTTAACAAGGTTAGCTAAACTATCATTATCTAATAGATGTTATCTAGGCTAGCTAAGCTATCTTTATCATTATCTAGTAGACTTTAACAAGGTTAGCTAAGCTATCATTATCTAATAGACGTTATCTAGGCTAGCTAACTATCGTTATCATTATCTAATAAACGTTAACTAGGCTAACTATCTTTATCATTATCTAATAGATGTTAACTAGGCTAGCTAACTATCGTTATCATTATCTAATAGACGTTAACTAGGCTAGCTAACTATCGTTATCATTATCTAATAGACGTTAACTGGGCTAGCTAACTATCTTTATCATTATCTAATAGAAGTTAACTAGGCTAGCTAACTATCTTTATCATTATCTAATAGACGTTAACTAGGCTAGCTAACTATCGTTATCATTATCTAATAGACGTTAACTAGGCTAGCTAACTATCGTTATCATTATCTAATAGACGTTAACTAGGCTAGCTAACTATCTTTATCATTATCTAATAGACGTTAACTAGGCTAGCTAACTATCTTTATCATTATCTAATAGACGTTAACTAGGCTAGCTAACTATCGTTATCATTATCTAATAGACATTAACTAGGCTAGCTAACTAACTATCTAATAGACGTTAACTAGGCTAGCTAACTATCGTTATCATTATCTAATAGACGTTAACTAGGCTAGCTAACTATCTTTATCATTATCTAATAGACGTTAACTAGGCTAGCTAACTATCTTTATCTAGTAGACTTTAACAAGGTTAGCTAAACTATCATTATCTAATAGATGTTATCTAGGCTAGCTAAGCTATCTTTATCATTATCTAATAGTTAGCTAGCCTGGTTAATGTCTATCTTTATCATTATCTAATAGACGTTATCTAGGCAAGCTAAGCTATCATTATCTAGTAGACTTTAACAAGGTTAGCTAAACTATCTAATAGCATTCGCTGAAATAGAAACAATGATTAAATGTCCAAGGCCTGGATGTTTTCCAAGAAATGAGTATGTTGTCATTGGAGAAGTCCTTGTTCTATCATGTTACTGTTTTTACCTGCTGTCTGTCTGGGACGTTGTCTCACCGGTCTGGTCACTGGAGCTAGTTGGTTATGTTTGTGTTTCAAGGGCCAGTGCCAAGACTGCAAAGTTGGAGGACCGAATCTGTGGGCGTGTCTGGAGGTGAGTGAAAAGTTGTAACTCGTTGGGACTTTTATTTGTAATGTCTTGTAACTCGCTGGGACTTTTATTTGTCATGTTTTGTAACTCGTTGGGACTTTTATTTGTCATGTTTTGTAACTCGTTGGGACTTTCATTTGTCATGTTTTGTAACTCGTTGGGACTTTTATTTGTCATGTTTTGTAACTCGTTGGGACTTTTATTTGTCATGTTTTGTAACTCGTTGGGACTTTTATTTGTCATGTTTTGTAACTCGTTGGGACTTTTATTTGTCATGTTTTGTAACTCGTTGGGACTTTTATTTGTCATGTTTTGTAACTCGTTGGGACTTTTATTTGTCATGTTTTGTAACTCGTTGGGACTTTTATTTATTAAGTTGTGATTTACCATTTTGGCCTCATGCAAATTGACTGTATAAATCCATTGTTTTCTGTGTTTGTAGAACGGCTGTGTGTATGTGGGCTGTGGAGAATCTCACACTGACCACAGCACCACCCACTCACAGGTGAGTGACCTTTGACCTCTACAACTCCCACATATAGCATATAACAGGATTAGAGCAGTACAACGGGATGAGTAACCCCTGACCTTTACACCTCCCACACACACCTACAGGACTAGATCAATATTCAGGATGTTTCAGGAGACACCCACAGGACTAGATCAATATTCAGGATGGTTCAGAAGACACCTACAGAACTAGATCAATATTCAGGATGGTTCAGGAGATAATGAGAAAAGAGGTGTGATGGGGGAGGGGGGAAGAAAGAATGAAGTGTGAAGGGGCGAAAGTGGGAAGTGTTGGAGAGAGAGTTGGAGGAGACGAGAATCCCAGTTCCTAGAGAGGTGAAAGGGATGTTGGAGACGAGTCCCAGTTCCTAGAGAGGTGAAAGGGATGTTGGAGACGAGTCCCAGTTCCTAGAGAGGTGAAAGGGATGTTGGAGGAGACGAGAGTCCCAGTTCCTAGAGAGGTGAAAGGGATGTTGGAGGAGACGAGAGTCCCAGTTCCTAGAGAGGTGAAGGGATGTTGGAGGAGACTAGTCCCAGTTCCTAGAGAGGTGAAAGGGATGTTGGAGGAGACGAGAGTCCCAGTTCCTAGAGAGGTGAAGGGATGTTGGAGGAGATGAGAATCACAGTTCCTAGAGAGGTGAAGGGATGTTGGAGGAGACGAGAGTCCCAGTTCCTAGAGAGGTGAAGGGATGTTGGAGGAGACGAGAGTCCCAGTTCCTAGAGAGGTGAAGGGATGTTGGAGGAGACGAGAGTCCCAGTTCCTAGAGAGGTGAAGGGATGTTGGAGGAGACGAGAGTCCCAGTTCCTAGAGAGGTGAAAGGGATGTTGGAGGAGACGAGAGTCCCAGTTCCTAGAGAGGTGAAAGGGATGTTGGAGGAGACGAGAGTCCCAGTTCCTATTGCAGCACATGAGTGTACAAAACATTATAAACATTAGGATTTTTAATCCTTGAGACATGGATTGTGTATTTGTTTCAGGGGGTGAATGGGCAAGAACAAATATGTTCAACCTTTTGAGGGGGGTATGGTAGTACGTGGCAGGTGCACCGGTTTGTGTCAAGAACTGCAACACTGCTGGGTTTTTACGCTCAACAGTGTTAGAAATGAGGATTACCTGTTTAGTCTCAGGTCTAGTCTATACCCCCGCAGAAGGATTTCCTGTCTAGTCTATACCCTCGCAGAAGGATTTTCAGGTCTAGTCTCTACCCCCGCAGAAGGACTTTCAGGTCTAGTCTCTACCCCCGCAGAAGGATTTTCAGGTCTAGTCTATACCCTCATAGAAGGATTTCCTGTCTAGTCTCTACCCCCCCAGAAGGATTTCCTGTCTAGTCTCTACCCCAGCAGAAGGATTTCCTGTCTCTACCCCCGCAGAAGGATTTTCAGGTCTAGTCTCTACCCCCGCAGAAGGATTTTCAGGTCTAGTCTCTACCCCCGCAGAAGGATTTTCAGGTCTAGTCTCTACCCCCGCAGAAGGATTTTCAGGTCTAGTCTCTACCCTCACAGAAGGATTTCCTGTCTAGTCTCTACCCCCCCAGAAGGATTTCCTGTCTAGTCTGAACCCCCGCAGAAGGATTTCCTGTCTAGTCTATACCCCCGCAGAAGGATTTCCTGTCTAGTCTATACCCCCGCAGAAGGATTTTCAGGTCTAGTCTCTACCCCCGCAGAAGGACTTTCAGGTCTAGTCTCTATCCTCACAGAAGGATTTTCAGGTCTAGTCTCTACCCTCGCAGAAGGATTTCCTGTCTAGTCTCTACCCTCGCAGAAGCCAAAGCCCCTCCCCGGTCCATGTGGTCACACACACGTTAGGCACTCCTGGCGAAGAAGTTTAAGCACCGCATTCTCCCAATCCTGATAGGTCCAAATAGCCAATGAGAGAACCCCCAAAACCTCCTCCAGGGATGGCAGGTGTCCTAGTGGTTAGAGCATTGGGCCAGTAACTGAAAGGTTGCTAGATCGAATCCTCTGAGCTGACCAGGTAAAAATCTGTCGTTCTGCCCCTGAACAAGGCAGTTAACTCACTCATCCCGTTCAGTCCTGACAGATTCTGTCTACACACTGAAGCTCTGCTCCTTAGGGGTGGGTGTTGTCATCCTTGCCCCTCTCTACCAACAGTAATGCAGACACATGAATAATGTGTCTGACCTGGCTGTCTGTCTGACCTGGCTGTCTGTCTGACCTGGCTGTCTGACCTGGCTGTCTGTCTGTCTGACCTGTCTGGCTGTCTGTCTGTCTGACCTGTCTGACCTGGCTGTCTGTCTGACCTGGCTGGCTGTCTGACCTGGCTGGCTGTCTGACCTGGCTGGCTGTCTGACCTGGCTGTCTGTCTGACCTGGCTGTCTGACCTGGCTGTCTGACCTGTCTGGCTGTCTGTCTGTCTGACCTGTCTGACCTGGCTGTCTGTCTGACCTGGCTGGCTGTCTGACCTGGCTGTCTGTCTGACCTGGCTGTCTGTCTGACCTGGCTGGCTGTCTGACCTGGCTGTCTGTCTGACCTGGCTGTCTGTCTGACCTGGCTGTCTGTCTGTCTGACCTGGCTGGCTGTCTGACCTGTCTGTCTTGTGTGTCTGACCTGTCTGTCTGACCTGGCTGGCTGTCTGACCTGGCTGTCTGACCTGGCTGTCTGACCTGGCTGACCTGGCTGTCTGTCTGACCTGGCTGTCTGTCTGACCTGGCTGTCTGACCTGGCTGGCTGCCTGACCTGGCTGTCTGTCTGACCTGGCTGTCTGTCTGTCTGACCTGGCTGTCTGTCTGCCTTGCTGGCTGTCTGCCTTGCTGGCTGTCTGCCTGGCTGTCTGACCTGGCTGTCTGACCTGGCTGTCTGACCTGGCTGTCTGCCTGACCTGGCTGTCTGCCTGACCTGGCTGTCTGTCTGACCTGGCTGTCTGCCTGACCTGGCTGTCTGCCTGCCTGACCTGGCTGTCTGCCTGCCTGACCTGGCTGTCTGCCTGCCTGACCTGGCTGTCTGCCTGCCTGACCTGACTGTCTGCCTGACCTGGCTGTCTGACCTAGCTGTCTGTCTGTCTGACCTGGCTGTCTGCCTGGCTGGCTGGCTGACTGTCTGACCTGGCTGTCTGCCTGGCTGGCTGGCTGACTGTCTGACCTGGCTGCCTGACCTGGCTGTCTGCCTGACCTGGCTGTCTGCCTGCCTGACCTGGCTGTCTGCCTGCCTGACCTGGCTGTCTGACCTGTCTGTCTTGTGTGTCTGACCTGTCTGTCTTGTGTGTCTGACCTGTCTGTCTTGTGTGTCTGACCTGTCTGTCTTGTGTGTCTGACCTGTCTGTCTTGTGTGTCTGACCTGTCTGTCTTGTGTGTCTGACTTGGCTGTCTGTCTGACCTGGCTGTCTGTCTGTCTGACCTGGCTGGCTGTCTGCCCTGGCTGTCTGCCCTGGCTGTCTGCCCTGGCTGTCTGACCTGGCTGTCTGACCTGACTGTCTGCCTAGCTGTCTGACCTGGCTGTCTGCCTGACCTGGCTGGCTGCCTGACCTGGCTGGCTGCCTGACCTGGCTGGCTGCCTGGCTGGCTGCCTGACCTGGCTGGCTGCCTGACCTGGCTGGCTGGCTGTCTGACCTGGCTGTCTGCCTGACCTGGCTGTCTGCCTGACCTGGCTGTCTGACCTGGCTGTCTGACCTGGCTGTCTGACCTGGCTGTCTGACCAGGCTGTCTGGCTGTCTGACCTGGCCGTCTGCCTGACCTGGCTGTCTGCCTGACCTGGCTGACCTGGCTGTCTGCCTGACCTGGCTGACCTGGCTGGCTGACTGACCTGGCTGGCTGTCTGACCTGTCTGTCTGACCTGGCTGTCTGTCTGACCTGGCTGTCTGTCTGACCTGGCTGTCTGTCTGACCTGGCTGTCTGTCTGACCTGGCTGTCTGCCTGGCTGTCTGTCTGACCTGGCTGTCTGCCTGGCTGTCTGTCTGACCTGGCTGTCTGCCTGGCTGTCTGACCGGCTGTCTGACCTGGCTGTCTGCCTGACCTGGCTGTCTGCCTGACCTGGCTGTCTGCCTGACCTGGCTGTCTTGTGTGTCTGACCTGTCTGACTGTCTGTCAACAACAATATACTGTATTTGCTTATACCATCTTTATACATTCTATTACACCTTATAAATATCTATAAACATGAACATGTTTCTAACCCCTCTATAACAGGAGACTGGGCACAACCTGACAGTGAACCTGACCACTCTGAGGGTGTGGTGTTATGCCTGTGGGAAAGAGGTGTTCCTGGAGCGTAAACTGGGCCCTCACTGCCCTGTCCCCAGCACCAAGACCCTCGCTTCACCTCACACCAACAACACACAGGTAACGTTATGCTCTGAAACCAACGTTGATTGGTTGATATGCCGATTGGTTGGTTGATTTATTTATTGGTCGTTTGATTGATTGATTGGTCGGTCGGTTGATTGATTGATACATTCATTGATGCAGTCATTGAGTAATTGATAGATCGATCCCTGAATGAATTGTGATTGATTGATACCTAGATTGATTGACACCTAGACTGATAACTGAGTGATTGATACCTGAATTGATTGATAGATTGACTGATACCTTGATTGGTTGACTAATTAATGACTGAATCTCAAATCACTAATTAAGTTCCCTACATTATTGAAACCGTCGTCGAGCTAAAGCCACAACCCCGACCAAATCGACCTACAACATGAACACTGTACAGATTCAGTCATTGTTGTATATTTTTATATTTTTATATTTATATATTGTTGTTAATTACTTCACGTCCTTTGAGACCATGTTTAAAGTTTAAAGTTTAATGTTTAAAGTCCATAATCATTCAGTTGTTGTAACGTTGTTTTCTTTCTTTACGATAAAATGCAGCCAAAGCAGGTTGTTGTCGCCTCACGCTGCTGTGTTTCGACACTTATGGTTCTAATTGGGTTCTTCCGTCCCCCAGGAGGGTAGCAGGGTGTTGGGCCGCTCCACCTCTCTGAGACTGCCCCTTACTGGTGGCTGTGAAGACCTGGGCATGGAGACGGAGGAGGAGGAGGAGGAGGAGGAGGAGGAGCTCCGCCCCAGAGGTAACAGCATCATGTTGAGGCCCTGAGTTCACACAATGTGACATGCCTGCATTCTTACCTTTTTTATTTTTTATTTAAAGCTGCAATATGTCCATATTTGGGCAACCCTGACCAAATTCACGTAGAAATGTGTGTTATAGATCTGCCGTTCTCATCGAAAGCCAGTCTAAGAAGCGGTAGATCTGTTCTATGTGTTCTAGTTCTATGCTTCCCGTTGTTAAGTTTAATTTTTGAGTCTTATCATCGTTTTTTAAAATTTTTACACCAGCTTCTAACAGCTGAAAATGCAATATTTTTTGGTTCTGGAAAATGTATTTCTAAACGGTTTAGATGGTACAATGATTCTCTACACTATACTTGCTTGTTTTTTTTTGTCATAAACTGAAATTCGGTAAACCTATTAGAATTTTAACAACCAGGAGAAGGCGGAGCCATGTCTGCATGGTGCAGCTTTAAATCGGTGTCATTAAACGGTCCAGCGGCATCTTCATTTCAATCAAATCAAATTTATTTATAAAGCCCTTCGTACATCAGCTGATATCTCTAAGTGCTGTACAGAAACCCAGCCTAAAACCCCAAACAGCAAGCAATGCAGGTGTAGAAGCATATTTCTGACCAGGGCTTTAAAATACAGGATGAGATCACACATGATATGACTAATATCACTGTTATAATAATAATATAATATAACTGAGTGCCTCTAGACTGTAGCTCCCAAGTCTCTCAGCTGATCTCCTTGTGCTAAATCAAACTCCTAGGAGTTGAACATTGACTAATGAATGGAGGCTAGTAGCTGTCAAGGTGACGGGTGGCATTCAGGATAAATCTGTGTGTGGTTAGTGTGTATCTCAGGATAGATGTGTGTGTGTGGTTAGTGTGTATCTCAGGATAGATGTGTGTGTGTGGTTAGTGTGTATCTCAGGATAGATGTGTGTGTGGTTAGTGTGTATCTCAGGATAGATGTGTGGTTAGTGTGTGTGTGTGTGTGGTTAGTGTGTATCTCAGGATAGATGTGTGTGTGTGTGTGTGTGGTTAGTGTGTATCTCAGGATAGATGTGTGTGGTTAGTGTGTATCTCAGGATAGATGTGTGTGTGGTTAGTGTGTATCTCAGGATAGATGTGTGTGTGGTTAGTGTGTATCTCAGGATAGATGTGTGTGTGTGGTTAGTGTGTATCAGGATAGATGTGTGTGTGTGGTTAGTGTGTATCTCAGTATAGATGTGTGTGTGTGTGTGTGGTTAGTGTGTATCTCAGTATAGATGTGTGTGTGTGTGTGTGGTTAGTGTGTATCTCAGTATAGATGTGTGTGTGTGTGTGGTTAGTGTGTATCTCAGTATAGATGTGTGTGTGTGTGGTTAGTGTGTATCTCAGTATAGATGTGTGTGTGTGTGTGTGTGTGTGGTTAGTGTGTATCTCAGTATAGATGTGTGTGTGTGTGTGTGTGTGTGTGTGTGGTTAGTGTGTATCTCAGTATAGATGTGTGTGTGTGTGGTTAGTGTGTATCTCAGTATAGATGTGTGTGTGTGTGTGGTTAGTGTGTATCTCAGTATAGATGTGTGTGTGTGTGGTTAGTGTGTATCTCAGTATAGATGTGTGTGTGTGTGGTTAGTGTGTATCTCAGTATAGATGTGTGTGTGTGTGTGTGTGGTTAGTGTGTATCTCAGTAAAGATGTGTCTCTCTCCAGGTCTGACGGGACTGAAGAACATAGGAAACACCTGCTTTATGAATGCAGCCCTGCAGGCCCTCTCTAACTGGTGAGAACCTATACCAAACCCCTCTCAAACTGGTGAGAACCTATACCAAACCCCTCTCAAACTGGTGAGAACTTATACCAAACCCCTCTCAAACTGGTGAGAACCTATACCAAACACCTATCTAACCTTTCACCCTGTGCCCTGCAGGCCCTCTCTAACTGGTGAGTCTAACTGGTGAGAACCTATACCAAACCCCTCTCTAACTGGTGAGAACCTATACCAAACCCCTATCTAACCTTTCACCCTGACCCCAGCCCTGCAGGCCCTCTCTAACTGGTGAGAACCTATACCAAACCCCTCTCTAACTGGTGAGAAATGCAAAGCCCTCTCTAACTGGTGAGAACCTATACCAAACCCCTCTCTAACTGGTGAGAACCTATACCAAACCCCTCTCTAACTGGTGAGAACCTATACCAAACACCTCTCTAACTGGTGAGAACCTATACCAAACCCCTCTCTAACTGGTGAGAACCTATACCAAACCCCTATCTAACCTTTCACCCTGACCCCAGCCCTGCAGGCCCTCTCTAACTGGTGAGAACCTATACCAAACCCCTCTCTAACTGGTGAGAACCTATACCAAACCCCTCTCAAACTGGTGAGAACCTATACCAAACCCCTCTCTAACTGGTGAGAACCTATACCAAACCCCTATCTAACCTTTCACCCTGACCCCAGCCCTGCAGGCCCTCTCTAACTGGTGAGAACCTATACCAAACCCCTCTCTAACTGGTGAGAACCTATACCAAACCCCTCTCTAACTGGTGAGAACCTATACCAAACCCCTCTCTAACTGGTGAGAACCTATACCAAACCCCTCTCTAACTGGTGAGAACCTATACCAAACACCTCTCTAACTGGTGAGAACCTATACCAAACCCCTCTCTAACTGGTGAGAACCTATACCAAACCCCTATCTAACCTTTCACCCTGACCCCAGCCCTGCAGGCCCTCTCTAACTGGTGAGAACCTATACCAAACCCCTCTCTAACTGGTGAGAACCTATACCAAACCCCTCTCTAACTGGTGAGAACCTATACCAAACCCCTCTCAAACTGGTGAGAACCTATACCAAACCCCTCTCAAACTGGTGAGAACCTATACCAAACCCCTATCTAACCTTTCACCCTGACCCCAGCCCTGCAGGCCCTCTCTAACTGGTGAGAACCTATACCAAACCCCTATCTAACTGGTGAGAACCTATACCAAACCCCTCTCTAACTGGTGAGAACCTATACCAAACCCCTCTCTAACTGGTGAGAACCTATACCAAACCCCTCTCTAACTGGTGAGAACCTATACCAAACCCCTCTCTAACTGGTGAGAACCTATACCAAACCCCTCTCTAACTGGTGAGAACCTATACCAAACCCCTCTCTAACTGGTGAGAACCTATACCAAACCCCTCTCTAACTGGTGAGAACCTATACCAAACCCCTCTCTAACTGGTGAGAACCTATACCAAACCCCTCTCTAACTGGTGAGAACCTATACCAAACCCCCTCTAACTGGTGAGAACCTATACCAAACCCCTCTCTAACTGGTGAGAACCTATACCAAACCTAACTGGTGAGAACCTATCCCTCTCTAACTGGTGAGAACCTATACCAAATCCCTTCTAACTGGTGAGTGTTATACCAAACCCCCTTCTAACTGGTGAGAACCTTTCTCTAACTGGTGAGTTACAAACCCCTCTCTAACTGGTGAGATACCAAACCCCCTCTAACTGGTGAGAACCTATACCAAACCCCTCTCTAACTGGTGAGAACCTATACCAAACCCCTCTCTAACTGGTGAGAACCTATACCAAACCCAGATCCCTTTCTCAGTGTTACATTGCTAGATCCCTTTCTCAGTGTTCCATTGCTAGATCCCTTTCTCAGTGTTCCATTGCTAGATCCCTTTCTCAGTGTTCCATTGCTAGATCCCTTTCTCAGTGTTCCATTACTAGATCCTTTTCTCAGTGTTCCATTACTAGATCCCTTTCTCAGTGTTACATTACTAGATCCCTTTCTCAGTGTTACATTGCTAGATCCCTTTCTCAGTGTTCCATTACTAGATCCCTTTCTCAGTGTTACATTACTAGATCCCTTTCTCAGTGTTCCATTACTAGATCCCTTTCTCAGTGTTCCATTGCTAGATCCCTTTCTCAGTGTTCCATTGCTAGATCCCTTTCTCAGTGTTCCATTGCTAGATCCCTTTCTCAGTGTTCCATTGCTAGATCCCTTTCTCAGTGTTACATTGCTAGATTCCTTTCTCAGTGTTCCATTGCTAGATTCCTTTCTCAGTGTTCCATTGCTAGATCCCTTTCTCAGTGTTCCATTGCTAGATCCCTTTCTCAGTGTTCCATTGCTAGATCCCTTTCTCAGTGTTCCATTGCTAGATCCCTTTCTCAGTGTTCCATTGCTAGATCCCTTTCTCAGTGTTACATTGTTAGATCCCTTTCTCAGTGTTCCATTGCTAGATCCCTTTCTCAGTGTTCCATTGCTAGATCCCTTTCTCAGTGTTCCATTGCTAGATCCCTTTCTCAGTGTTCCATTGCTAGATCCCTTTCTCAGTGTTCCATTGCTAGATCCCTTTCTCAGTGTTCCATTGCTAGATCCCTTTCTCAGTGTTCCATTGCTAGATCCTTTTCTCAGTGTTCCATTGATCATGAACAAGCTACAATTCTGTTGAATATAATATATTAACTGAATGTGGTGCGAGGACAATCTCGCTCTTTCTCAGTCTTTCACTCGTTTTCTCTCCCCTCTCTCTCTCTCTCTCTCTCTCCAGTCCTCCTCTATCCCAGTTCTTCTCTCTCTCTCCAGTCCTCCTCTAACCCAGTTTGTCTCTCTCTCTCCAGTCCTCCTCTTACCCAGTTCTTTGTGGAGTGTGGAGGTCTGGTGAGGACAGACAAGAAGCCTGCTCTGAGTAAGAGCTACCAGAAACTGGTGTCAGACCTCTGGCACAAGAACAGGTACACATCTCTCAGTTTATTCAACACACGTATCTACTTGCTAGGTGTGCTGTTTTACCCTGCCAGTTTATAACATGTTAGGGTCTGCAGCCTCAGAAATGAGGGCAATCCTGGAATGACCTACAGGTAATGTCTCTCATGGCTCAAAGTAGAGGAGATAGTGACTTCATCACTACTTGTTTTTGTAAGAAGTATTGACATGTGGAATGCACCGAGTTGTCTGTTTAAACTACTAACACACAGCTCAGACACCCATACATACCCCACAAGACATGCCACCAGAGGTCTCTTCACAGTCCCCAAGTTCAGAACAGACTATGGGAGGTGCACAGTACTACATAGAGCCATGACTACATAGAACTCTATTCCACAGTACTACATAGAGCCATGACTACATGGAACTCTATTCCACAGTACAATTGTGCAAGTTCTCCCACTTAAAAAGACGAGAGGCCTGTAATTTTCATCATAGGTACACTTCAACTATGACGGACAAAATGAAAAAATAAATCCAGAAAATCACATTGTAGGATTTTAAATGAATTTATTTGCAAATTATGGTGGAAAATAAGTTATTTAATAATTAACCCCAGGAAGAGTCGCTGCTGCCTTGACAGGAACTAATGGGGATCCATAATAAACCCCAGGAAGAGTAGCTGCTGCCTTGTCAGGAACTAATGGGGATCCATAATAAACCCCAGGAAGAGTAGCTGCTGCCTTGTCAGGAACTAATGGGGATCCATAATAAACCCCAGGAAGAGTAGCTGCTGCCTTGGCAGGAACTAATGGGGATCCATAATAAACCCCAGGAAGAGTAGCTGCTGCCTTGGCAGGAACTCATGGGGATCCATAATAAACCCCAGGAAGAGTAGCTGCTGCCTTGACAGGAACTAATGGGGATCCATAATAAACCCCAGGAAGAGTAGCTGCTGCCTTGGCAGGAACTAATGGGGATCCATAATAAACCCCAGGAAGAGTAGCTGCTGCCTTGGCAGGAACTAATGGGGATCCATAATAAACCCCAGGAAGAGTAGCTGCTGCCTTGGCAGGAACTAATGGGGATCCATAATAAACCCCAGGAAGAGTAGCTGCTGCCTTGGCAGGAACTAATGGGGATCCATAATAAACCCCAGGAAGAGTAGCTGCTGCCTTGGCAGGAACTAATGGGGATCCATAATAAACCCCAGGAAGAGTAGCTGCTGCCTTGGCAGGAACTAATGGGGATCCATAATAAACCCCAGGAAGAGTAGCTGCTGCCTTGGCAGGAACTAATGGGGATCCATAATAAACCCCAGGAAGAGTAGCTGCTGCCTCGGTAGGAACTAATGGGGATCCATAATAAACCCCAGGAAGAGTAGCTGCTGCCTTGGCAGGAACTAATGGGGATCCATAATAAATAGAAATACAAAATAGTTTTTCACATTGCTTGAACGGTCGTTGTCATGGAAATGATACCCTGGTCTTAGTGGGTTCTCCTGGTTAAGTCAAGGTTCATAATAATAATAATAGCAAATGTACACTTCTTCTTCTGTGGTGTTTCACACAGTCCTAACCTTTTCTTCTGTGGTGTTTCACACAGTCCTAACCTTTTCTTCTGTGGCGTTTCAGACAGTCCTAACCTTTTCTTCTGTGGTGTTTCACACAGTCCTAACCTTTTCTTCTGTGGTGTTTCACACAGTCCTAACCTTTTCTTCTGTGGCGTTTCAGACAGTCCTAACCTTTTCTTCTGTGGTGTTTCAGACAGTCCTAACCTTTTCTTCTGTGGTGTTTCACACAGTCCTAACCTTTTCTTCTGTGGCGTTTCAGACAGTCCTAACCTTTTCTTCTGTGGTGTTTCACACAGTCCTAACCTTTTCTTCTGTGGCGTTTCAGACAGTCCTAACCTTTTCTTCTGTGGTGTTTCACACAGTCCTAACCTTTTCTTCTGTGGCGTTTCAGACAGTCCTAACCTTTTCTTCTGTGGCGTTTCAGACAGTCCTAACCTTTTCTTCTGTGGCGTTTCAGACAGTCCTAACCTTTTCTTCTGTGGTGTTTCAGACAGTCCTAACCTTTTCTTCTGTGGTGTTTCACACAGTCCTAACCTTTTCTTCTGTGGCGTTTCAGACAGTCCTAACCTTTTCTTCTGTGGTGTTTCACACAGTCCTAACCTTTTCTTCTGTGGCGTTTCAGACAGTCCTAACCTTTTCTTCTGTGGTGTTTCACACAGTCCTAACCTTTTCTTCTGTGGTGTTTCACACAGTCCTAACCTTTTCTTCTGTGGTGTTTCACACAGTCCTAACCTTTTCTTCTGTGGTGTTTCACACAGTCCTAACCTTTTCTTCTGTGGTGTTTCACACAGTCCTAACCTTTTCTTCTGTGGTGTTTCACACAGTCCTAACCTTTTCTTCTGTGGTGTTTCACACAGTCCTAAGGTTTTTCTTCTGCAGGCGTTTCAGACAGTCCTAACCTTTTCTTCTGTGGTGTTTCACACAGTCCTAACCTTTTCTTCTGTGGTGTTTCACACAGTCCTAACCTTTTCTTCTGTGGTGTTTCACACAGTCCTAACCTTTTCTTCTGTGGTGTTTCACACAGTCCTAACCTTTTCTTCTGTGGTGTTTCACAGACAGTCCTAACCTTTTCTTCTGTGGTGTTTCAGACAGTCCTAACCTTTTCTTCTGTGGTGTTTCACACAGTCCTAACCTTTTCTTCTGTGGTGTTTCACACAGTCCTAACCTTTTCTTCTGTGGTGTTTCAGACAGTCCTAACCTTTTCTTCTGTGGTGTTTCACACAGTCCTAACCTTTTCTTCTGTGGTGTTTCAGACAGTCCTAACCTTTTCTTCTGTGGTGTTTCACACAGTCCTAACCTTTTCTTCTGTGGTGTTTCAGACAGTCCTAACCTTTTCTTCTGTGGTGTTTCAGACAGTCCTAACCTTTTCTTCTGTGGTGTTTCACACAGTCCTAACCTTTTCTTCTGTGGTGTTTCACACAGTCCTAACCTTTTCTTCTGTGGCGTTTCAGACAGTCCTAACCTTTTCTTCTGTGGTGTTTCAGACCATCCTATGTCGTCCCTACCAGTCTGTTCCAGGGGATCAAGGCTGTTAACCCCATGTTCAGAGGATACTCACAACAGGTAGGTTGTCTTCTCATCGGGCTGCAGGGTAGCCTAGAGGTTAGACTAGTAACCGGAAGGACTAGTAACCGGAAGGTTGCAAGTTCAAATCCCCGAGCTGACAAGGTACAAATCTGTCGTTCTGCCCCTGAACAGGCAGTTAACCCACTGTTCCTAGGCCGTCATTGTAAATAAGAATTTGTTCTTAACTGACTTGCCTAGCTAAATAAAGGTTAAAAATCATATAATTTATAATACGGTAAAACGGGTGTTTGTATGAAAGATACTATTCCCAGGCAGACAGATGGGCTCCTCTTGTTCTTCTTCTCTAGGGCTGTTACTGAACCAGTGAAGGTCATTCCCAGGCAGACAGATGGGCTCCTCTTGTTCTTCTTCTCTAGGGCTGTTACTGAACCAGTGAAGGTCATTCCCAGGCAGACAGATGGGCTCCTCTTGTTCTTCTTCTCTAGGGCTGTTACTGAACCAGTGAAGGTCATTCCCAGGCAGACAGATGGGCTCCTCTTGTTCTTCTTCTCTGGGGCTGTTACTGAACCAGTGAAGGTCATTCCCAGGCAGACAGATGGGCTCCTCTTGTTCTTCTTCTCTAGGGCTGTTACTGAACCAGTGAAGGTCATTCCCAGGCAGACAGATGGGCTCCTCTTGTTCTTCTTCTCTAGGGCTGTTACTGAACCAGTGAAGGTCATTCCCAGGCAGACAGATGGGCTCCTCTTGTTCTTCTTCTCTAGGGCTGTTACTGAACCAGTGAAGGTCATTCCCAGGCAGACAGATGGGCTCCTCTTGTTCTTCTTCTCTAGGGCTGTTACTGAACCAGTGAAGGTCATTCCCAGGCAGACAGATGGGCTCCTCTTGTTCTTCTTCTCTGGGGCTGTTACTGAACCAGTGAAGGTCATTCCCAGGCAGACAGATGGGCTCCTCTTGTTCTTCTTCTCTCGGGCTGTTACTGAACCAGTGAAGGTCATTCCCAGGCAGACAGATGGGCTCCTCTTGTTCTTCTTCTCTGGGGCTGTTACTGAACCAGTGAAGGTCATTCCCAGGCAGACAGATGGGCTCCTCTTGTTCTTCTTCTCTGGGGCTGTTACTGAACCAGTGAAGGTCATTCCCAGGCAGACAGATGGGCTCCTCTTGTTCTTCTTCTCTGGGGCTGTTACTGAACCAGTGAAGGTCATTCCCAGGCAGACAGATGGGCTCCTCTTGTTCTTCTTCTCTAGGGCTGTTACTGAACCAGTGAAGGTCATTCCCAGGCAGACAGATGGGCTCCTCTTGTTCTTCTTCTCTAGGGCTGTTACTGAACCAGTGAAGGTCATGTCTCTGTCTTTCCTCAGCCCACCATCGCGACATTGAACTGGTTCAACAGTCCTTTTCTCTTAAGGTTGACACCATTCTGTGGTCGATACAAGTTCACTGTTTGTTCTGCAGTTTTAGTCAGAGAATATTAATTTGTCACGCTGGTCTGCAAGACAGGCTGTTATAGCCATCATTATAACTGTATCATTATAACTGTACCATTAGAACTGTACCATTAGAACTGTATCACTCTACCTATATCACTATATCACTCTACCTATATCACTATATCACTCTACCTATATCACTTTCACTCTACCTATATCACTCTACCTATATCACTCTACCTATACCACTGAATCATTCCCAGGCAGACAGATGGGCTACCTCTTGTTCTTCTTCTCAGGGCTGTTACTGAACCAGTGAATATCACTACATCACTCTACCTATATCACTACATCAGGGCTACTACCTATATCACTACATCTAGGGCTGTTACTACCTATATCACTACATCACTCTACCTATATCATGGGCTCTACCTATATCTCTCTAACTATATGGGCTCCTACCTATATCACTCTACCAGTGAAATCAAATCAAATATATATGTTCACTATATCACTCTACCTATATCACTCTACCTATATCACTCTACCTATATCACTATATCACTCTACCTATATCACTCTACCTATATCACTCTACCTATATCACTCTACCTATATCACTCTACCATTATCACTCTACCTATATCACTATATCACTCTACCTATATCACTATATCACTCTACCTATATCACTATATCACTCTACCTATATCACTCTACCTATATCACTCTACCTATATCACTATATCACTCTACCTATATCACTCTACCTATATCACTCTACCTATATCACTATATCACTCTACCTATATCACTCTACCTATATCACTCTCATTATACATTTCCTCTAAACCTCCAGTAATATCTGCACTGATGCTCAGTTGGGCAGGAGACTGCAGCAAGCTGAATTCACTGTTATGTTCATGGGACCATTCCTGGACAATCCCAGCTTTGTGGCATCTGGCATTTTACTGTTGAAAAAAATATATACTTGCAGATGGATACACTGCTACCATGAAGGGATGCACCTGATTGGCTATGATGTTCAGATATCCTGTGGCATTCAAACTTAGCTCCACTTTTATCAAGGGGCCCGATGTGTACCATGAAAACACACCCCACACCATCACACCTCCACCAGCCTGTAATGTTGACTTTATGGATGCAGGTGCTCGTTGTTTTCTCCCTACCCTAGTCCTCCCATCCGCGTGAAACGGCAGGAACCAGGATTAATTAGACCAGGCCATGTATTTCCATTTCTCGAGAGTCCACTGTTTTCCTTCTTAAGCACACTGCAACCACATTATCTTATTTTGCTGAAAGAAGTCGATCTCTTTAAGGTCGTCGGCTCGCCGTACACCCATTCGCGTCAAGGTTCATCGAGTTGTACAGTATTTTATGGGTCCTTGGGCGCCAATGTTGTCCTGGACTGTCGGTTGACTAACTATAGCCTGTCTGTTGCTCTTGAGTGTGGAAAAACCCAGCAGTGTTACAATTCTTGACAGGATCAAACTGGTTCGCCTGTCACCAACTACCATGTCCCTGTTCAAAGGCACTTCAATCTTTTGTCTTTCCCGTTCACCTTCTGAACGGCACACAGACAATACAATCCATGTCTCAAGGTTTAAAAATCCTTCTTTAACCTTCATGGATCATTCTTTAACACGTCTCCTCCCCTTCATCTACATGTCTCCTCCCCTTCGTCTACGTGTCTCCTCCCCTTCGTCTACGTGTCTCCTCCCCTTCATCTACATGTCTCCTCCCCTTCATCTACATGTCTCCTCCCCTTCGTCTCCGTGTCTCCTCCCCTTCGTCTCCGTGTCTCCTCCCCTTCATCTACATGTCTCCTCCCCTTCGTCTCCGTGTCTCCTCCCCTTCGTCTCCGTGTCTCCTCCCCTTCGTCTCCGTGTCTCCTCCCCTTCATCTACATGTCTCCTCCCCTTCATCTACATGTCTCCTCCCCTTCATCTACATGTCTCCTCCCCTTCATCTACATGTCTCCTCCCCTTCATCTACATGTCTCCTCCCCTTCATCTACGTGTCTCCTCCCCTTCATCTACGTGTCTCCTCCCCTTCATCTACATGTCTCCTCCCCTTCATCTACGTGTCTCCTCCCCTTCATCTACGTGTCTCCTCCCCTTCATCTACGTGTCTCCTCCCCTTCATCTACGTGTCTCCTCCCCTTCATCTACGTGTCTCCTCCCCTTCATCTACGTGTCTCCTCCCCTTCATCTACGTGTCTCCTCCCCTTCATCTACACGTCTCCTCCCCTTCATCTACACGTCTCCTCCCCTTCATCTACACGTCTCCTCCCCTTCATCTACGCGTCTCCTCCCCTTCATCTACGCGTCTCCTCCCTTCATCTACGCGTCTCCTCCCCTTCATCTACGCGTCTCCTCCCCTTGGTCTACGCGTCTCCTCCCCTTGGTCTACGCGTCTCCTCCCCTTGGTCTACGCGTCTCCTCCCCTTGGTCACGCGTCTCCTCCCCTTGGTCTCACGCGTCTCCTCCCCTTGGTCTACGCGTCTCCTCCCCTTCGTCTACGCGTCTCCTCCCCTTCGTCTCACGCGTCTCTCCTCCCCTTCGTCTACGCGTCTCCTCCCCTTCGTCTACGCGTCTCCTCCCCTTCGTCTACGCGTCTCCTCCCCTTCTCTACGCGTCTCCTCCCCTTCTACGCGTCTCCTCCCCTTCGTCTCACGCGTCTCCTCTCCTTCGTCTACGCGTCTCCTCTCCTTCGTCTACGCGTCTCCTCTCCTTCGTCTACGCGTCTCCTCTCCTTCGTCTACGCGCTCCTCCCCTTCGTCTCACGCGGCTCCTCCCCTTCGTCTACGCGTCTCCTCCCCTTCGTCTACGCGTCTCCTCCCCTTCGTCTACGCGTCTCCTCCCCTTCGTCTACGCGGCTCCTCCCCTTCGTCTACGCGGCTCCTCCCCTTCGTCTACGCGGCTCCTCCCCTTCGTCTACGCGTCTCCTCCCCTTCGTCTACACTGATTTGAAGTGGCACCAATAAGGGATCATACCTTTCACCTGGTCAGCCATGTCGTGGAAAGAAAGAGCAGGTGTTCCTAATGTTTTGTCCAGTGTTTGTGTAGGACAGTGTATACTAACTATATATGATCTATATCTACTTCAGGACTCTCAGGAGTTCCTAATGTTTTGTCCAGTGTTTGTGTAGGACAGTGTATACTAACTATATATGATCTATGTCTACTTCAGGACTCTCAGGTGTTCCTAATGTTTTGTCCAGTGTTTGTGTAGGACAGTGTATACTAACTATATATGATCTATGTCTACTTCAGGACTCTCAGGTGTTCCTAATGTTTTGTCCAGTGTTTGTGTAGGACAGTGTATACTAACTATATATGATCTATATCTACTTCAGGTGTTCCTAATGTTTTGTCCAGTGTTTGTGTAGGACAGTGTATACTAACTATATATGATCTATATCTACTTCAGGACTCTCAGGTGTTCCTAATGTTTTGTCCAGTGTTTGTGTAGGACAGTGTATACTAACTATATATGATCTATGTCTACTTCAGGACTCTCAGGTGTTCCTAATGTTTTGTCCAGTGTTTGTGTAGGACAGTGTATACTAACTATATATGATCTATGTCTACTTCAGGACTCTCAGGAGTTCCTAATGTTTTGTCCAGTGTTTGTGTAGGACAGTGTATACTAACTATATATGATCTATGTCTACTTCAGGACTCTCAGGTGTTCCTAATGTTTTGTCCAGTGTTTGTGTAGGACAGTGTATACTAACTATATATGATCTATATCTACTTCAGGACTCTCAGGTGTTCCTAATGTTTTGTCCAGTGTTTGTGTAGGACAGTGTATACTAACTATATATGATCTATGTCTACTTCAGGACTCTCAGGTGTTCCTAATGTTTTGTCCAGTGTTTGTGTAGGACAGTGTATACTAACTATATATGATCTATGTCTACTTCAGGACTCTCAGGTGTTCCTAATGTTTTGTCCAGTGTTTGTGTAGGACAGTGTATACTAACTATATATGATCTATGTCTACTTCAGGACTCTCAGGAGTTCCTAAT